>NW_026090871.1:0-12653 GCF_024586455.1 Bactrocera neohumeralis
ATCCTCTGGGATCTCAAATTTTTCTCCCAATGTATTTTCTATTTGGGTTACGGCCATAAAATTACTCTTACCTCCTTGTGCGGCTTTGATAACGAAGGTAAATTTCAACTTTTCCATTGTGATTATATTCTCCTTTATTTTTGGTTATGTTATGACGCAAATGTCGTTTTATAATGGAGTATTATTTTGGATAATAAATTGACACTGTAGTTTCATCTAAAATTAAAAGTTTTTTATTTTATTTATGTCTATTTACACTATTTACATTATTATTTACCTAAAATTAAAAGAAACGACATTTAATGTCAATTATTTCTCTATTTTACTGAAATTGCATGTGCTTTCTATCGTCTACGCATGTTTATACCTAGTAATACATGTGGTGACCTCTATCGATTATATTAAATGTACCTAGTGACATCTACTGTTAGTAGATGTACAATGAATGGAAATAATATTCTTTTCATTACATTTATATAAGTAGAGGAGGATGGAGTCATGTGTACTCGTAGAAGTTCACGCAAGTGAGGAAAGTTCTCTGATCGCCATTCAATTGGGAGTGGCCAGAAACGATTCTTTTACATATGACTCAAGCAGCTCACGACTTCCGGTCTCTGACCAAGTATCCTCTGGGGACCCGCAACGTAAAACATCATACCAATGAAAAAATACCAACAGCCTCGGAAGAGAAACCCCCCTTTTGATGACGACCATGGCAAACGAAATAATCACATAGCGAAAAGAAGAAACGACTGGCGCGCTGTTGTTAACTCGGCTATAATCGCGTAAGCGGTGTCAACGCCAATTAAGAAGAAGAAGATATATATGTATGTATATATATACTTGTAACTTAATTCTATGATTTTTATTTACCTTATAGCTAGGTAGGTAGGTAGGAGTGCAGCCCTATCGGGCTCAATTAGCACTTGATGTGCCATTTTGATACACTATTCGTAGAACCTCCTGTATCTGCTATTACGTTTCACCTTCTCTCTCAAACCATTTTGAGGTTTCGATGAAACTACTTATGTCCGATATGCTTTGGGTGGAAATCCATTCAAGGTTTGGTGTTGGGTGGATTCCGAGTGTTTTGTGTCGGATCTGTGCTAGATCTGGGCATTCGCAGAGAAAGTGGAAGATTGTTTCCTTGTTCCCTGCTACTACGCAGCCACGGCAGATGTCGTTATAGGGCAATCCCATTTTGAACGCATGTTCTCCAAATGGCCAGTGCCTTGTGGTGGTAGCTGTTATTCTGTAAATACTTTTTCTTGACCTATTTAATAAGTCATTGGTTCTTTTCCTGTCATATGTTGGCCGTAATTGTTTAGCTATGACGCATTTTGTAATGTTTTTCCACCTGTTGTTTGCAATTTGCTGAAATTGTCTATTGATCTCTCCTTTTATCGATCCTAGCGGGCTTGGTATTAGCTCCGCCTTGGATTCATTGAGGAAAGCTCCTGCCTTTGCCAACTCGTCTGCTTTTTCGTTACCGAAAATGTTCCTGTGGCCGGGAACCCAAATCAAGTTTAGCTGGAGTTTGTCTTTTATTGAGCTTAGTGCTCTCTTGCAGTTGTAAACTATACTGGAATTTGTCATGGGTGAAGACAATGCCAGGAGGGCCGCCTGGCTGTCCGTAAATATAGTTGCTTTATGTATATTCCCGTGGTTTTCTAATAGAACTTCGCAGGCTTTTTCTATGCCTAGTACTTCTGCTTGGAAGATGCTAGCCGAGTTCGGTAGATGTATAGAGAGAGATATGCCTAGATCAGCGGAGAATACCCGCGTGCCTACTCCGCAGTCTATTTTGGACCCGTCGGTATAGACTGAGGTGGTATCTTCCTCTACCATTGAACCTCTTCTCCATTCTCGTCTAGATGGTATCCTCACCTGGAAGTGTCTATTGAAATCCAGCTTTGGGAGAATGTAGTCTGATTTGTTAATAGTGAACTTGTTTAGAATTACACTATGTCCGTAGTTCTGCTGATTCCAAACTCCCAATTCTTTTATTCTTATCGCCGCATTAGCTGCTGTTTTGTGAATAAAAATGTCCATTGGTAGTTGATGCAGGATCACATTGAGCGCATCAGTCGGACATGACCTGATTGCACCCGTAACACCCGCACATGCTGCCCTTTGTATTCCATTTAATTTTCTAATATTGTATTGTTTGTTTAGCGCTGGCCACCATACCAGAGCTCCATATGTAAATATAGGTTTTATGACAGCCGTATACATCAACACGATTATACTTGGTTTAAGGCCCCAATTCTTGTTGACGATTTTTTTACAAGTATAGTAGGCCATGTATGCTTTGTTTATTCTTTTTTCTATATTTATTTTCTAGGACAGTTTGGTGTCAATCTCCACCCCCAAGTATTTAGCTGTGGGGGATAGAGTGAGTGTTGTACCGTTTAGTACCGGAAGTTGAAACTGAGGTATTTTGGTTCTGCTAGTGAATAGCATCAGTTCTGTTTTGTTCGGGTTAACTCCTAGACCATTGTTTTTAGCCCATAGGTTTAACCTACGAAGTGCTCTTTCCATAATCTCGCTGACTGTTGAAGGAAACATGCCTGAAACCAACAACACTATATCGTCTGCATACGCTACTGCTTTCACTCCTCCACCGTTTAGTTGGAGTAGTATTTCGTTCAGCGCTGCAACCCATAGAAGCGGAGAGAGGACCCCCCGTTGAGGCGTTCCTCTACTCACATAGCTTGTTTGTGTTGCAGCGCCGTTTGAAGCTACAATCTTCCTATTCTCAAGCATCGATAGTATCCATCTGCACACAGTGTCGTCTATCTCACCATGTGCCGGAGAATTAATTATCGCAATTACTTCTATGTTGTTGAAGGCGCCCTCTATGTCTAGAAATGCAGCCATGGTGTATTGTTTGTGATGTAGTGATTTTTCAATTACACTTATCACCTCGTGAAGGGCGGATTCGGTTGATCGGCCCTTCATGTACGCATGTTGGGACTTCGATAACTTCTCCGCCATTATTGTTCTTACGAGTAGATCTATTAGCCTTTCTAGTACCTTCAGCATAAAGGAGGTAAGGCTTATAGGTCTAAAATCCTTGGCATTCTTGTGTGTTCTGCCTGGTTTTGGGAGGAACACAACTTTACTTCTTTTCCAACTTCTTGGGATGTAAGATAGTTGTATGCTAGCTTTGTAAATATTTTCTAGCCTTAGAACCATTGGTTCTACCAGTTTTTGCAGCATTATGGGCATAATCCCGTCAAGACCTGCCGCTTTATATGGTGCAAAACTATTTATGGCGTATTTGATTTTTCTTTTGTCTACTATTTGGCTTCGATAATCAGCTGCGGTCAGCGGTGGTTCTGGTTGAACCCTCATTGAAGGTGTTTGCTAACTCCAGGGGAAGTGCGTTGTGATTAGTACCTCCAGAGACTCTTTTGCCGAGGAGGTTCAATAACTTCCCTCCGCCCTAATGTAGACAGTATTAATATGATCTTTGGATAGCATTTTACTCAGCCTGGCAGCTTCTGTGCAACTTTCTATCGATGTGCAGATAGATCGCCATGAGTCCTTTTTAGCTTTCCTGAATGCTTTTTTGTATTCTTTCATACTGTCTTTATATGGCTGCCAGATTTTGGTTCTAAAACTCTCATTGAAAGACTTCCTTAGTTGTGTTCTCAAATTCTTGAGTTCACTGTTCCACCAAGGAAGAGACTTTCTCTTTTTCAAAACTGTTTTTGGTTCTAAAACTCTCATTGAAAGCCTTCCTTAGTTGTGTTCTCAAATTCTTGAGTTCACTGTTCCACCAAGGAAGAGACTTTCTCTTTTTCAAAACTGTTAGCGGAGTAGATTTATTAAAAGTTCTGGTTAGGATTTTTTCCAACTTCTCTACTTCTGAATCTAATTCCTCAGGATTTCTGATGCTCTTATTGCCTCCCATTTCAAGGCATTTTATTGCTATACTGGTAAATTTTCCCCATGCCGTTATTCTAGGGTTCCGGTAAGTGAGAGGCGCACTGTACTTCTCGCGGATGCTGAAGAGTATCCAGGAGTGATCCGACATGGAAGGCTCATTGGATACCCTCCAGTTATCCACAACGAGACTGTCTGTGTCTGTTGATAGCGTGAGGTCAAGCACTTCCTCCCACCCCGGAAACCTATCCGAGCTTAGGAAAATAAAAGTTTTCTTATCGCCCTTATTGCAAATACTTAGATTACTGTTCAAAATATACTGCAAGAGTGACTCACCTCTGGTGTTTATACTGGAGCTACCCCATACGGTGTGCCTTGCGTTTGCATCACACCCTATTAGGACATCCTCCTTCCTGTTCTCCTCTACTAGTCTGGTGAGCAGGGCCGGTGGTATGTCTTCGTCATGGGCCAAGTAGGCTCCTGTACTAGGCTGATGTCGATGCCCCAATCGTTCACGAAGGTTGTCAGATTCGCTGTAGCACTCTTCGAGTACCACATTCTTTAGCAACTAGCTGGCGTCGTCGACCTCTTACATGTCGTCTTCGTCAGCCGCTTTGTCGCTTTGGAAGATTTTTAGTCTGGCTTTGCGGGTTCCGAAGCTGATTTTGTAGTCAGTCTTCTTCAGAGCCTCAATGGACTCATCACAAATGGCCACTAGTATTGGCTTGCTTGCTTTATTCGGTTTTTCCTCCTTGATTAGCTGCCACTCATCTATACTAGGTATAGATTTGTTCTGCAGCTTAATGCACCGCAGGAGTTTTTCGCCTGGCTCCTCTAGAGGGGGTAACCAAATGCAAGCACGAGGTCTCTTCGGAATGTCCTTGGCGGGTATAAGCCTTAATTGGAGGCCTACAAAGGCGTTGCTAATTTTAGCAACACTACCCGTCAGGAAATCTAGCGAGGCCTGGTCCGCGCACTTGATGACTCTGTAGCCCGTGAGGGTCTTAGAAGAGTCAAACTCCGGGTGAGGACCCGCAGGATTGTCGAGTATATAGCTTAGCACCATACTCGACAATCTGACGTCGATCTCACCCATCTCTCCTGCATTGTGCTCGGAGAGGAGGAATTTCCGTCTATGATGGCCACCTGCAGGCTATCTCTGGTAACATCGCAGAAATGCCTTGCCGTTGTTGTGCTGCTGTGTTTACCTTCGCTCCGCCTCGGTTTTTTGGGCTGAGTTCCGGGTACTTCTTTGATGGAGCGATTTCTCTTCTGAGAAGTGCTCTCTCGCTTGCTCTCTTCTTGAGGTTGTGATTGCTTCCGTTTCAGGTAGCCTTCATATTTGATTTAGGCGCTTTGTTTCAGCCTCATCAACTGGGGTACCGGCTGCCTGGTCTTTGGCTATCTTCCCTAGTATGAAGACTGCCCTCTGGTACCGGTTTTTCCTCAGCTGATTCTGGGATTTCTTGCGCTTCTTTCTGTTTTCTCCTTTAGCCGCCAGTGCACTTTGGTTGGTGCTCATGGCAGCTTTGGAGGTGGACGCTTCCTCCCTTATATCAGGGACTTTTACTGCTGTATCTACCGGTATACTTTAGTTGGTATGTCCGGTAGTACTCTTACTCGTCTCCTGGCTGCAGGCAAGTAGCTCGTCTTCTTCGGATTCCGTAATAGGATTCCGATAGTTCATGTCCTTAGTCGTTGCTGTTGTCGTCAATTTGGTTGTTGTAGTTGATGTTGTTGTTGTTGTTGAATTATTGTTTCCGTGCATATTTGGTCCCACGAGTAATCCGGAAAGGGTTGGTTACTCGTCCGCAGAGCCGGTATGCGGAGAGAAGGCTTTTATACCTCCGACCTCGCCCGGGCATCGGAGGGGCACTTATAGCTAAGTGCTAATATATACTAACGGGTGATCAAAGTAAAGATACTTTTTTTACCAGATCACGCGAGTTACATTCCTATACTCTAAACATGTATCAATTATACATTATATATGTATATAGTAATGCTTAATGTCGTACTAAGATAGAATTGGGTTCCACATTACGCTTAGTTGTGGAATAAGAGAGTGCGCGTATTTCGGGTATGCTAACATATGTAAATAATGAATTTTCACATTATATAGGAAGTAAATTAAGATTTACCCTTTCGTACCGATGTTAAAACGGAAATACGAACAACTGAGGAAAATCCAATTTGATCAAAATAATAGCCTTATTCAATTACAGTAAACAATTTCGCTAAAAACAAAATTTAAAATTTGTTGCAAAAACAAATAAAAAGTTGTTCCAAAAAGGTAATATATGGCGATGGCCGGCCAAAATTAAGATTAGTAATTGATTTAAAAAAAAAAATCGAAAAAAACCATATTGGACCATGTAGCGGGCTTATGTTAACAAGCCTCAGACTCTTGCAGCTCTTAAAGACAATATTCGTCAAGAATGTGAGGTTTAAAAGACAAAATAAAAATAATCCACAAGCAGAATCAAAGTTTATAATTTTTTAAAAAAGTTTTTCATTTTCTCAAAAACATCGGAGGGTATTTTTTGCGCCACCTGTTACTTACAAATTTAGGAAAATCTAAATTTTTTCCGCAATCGACCTAGAGTCTTCTTTTTACCAAATATTAATGAATGAAAACAATATAGAGAACGGTATTTTTGGTAAATAACGAAAAATATGAATTTTAACGAATGCCATTTGAATTAAAAAATGCACCAAGTATTTTTTAACGAGCCGTGTATAACGGTTTAGCACAATAGACCCAAGGTCGCAGTGCATACCTCAATCAATTCTATAACGTTTTAAGAGACTATATATGCAACTTCTGTCATGTTTATGTTGGCGATGTTGTAACTTTTTCAAAAAGCTTGGAAACATTTCAATTTTAAAATTAAAATATTAAAGGATTCAAATATGAAAATATCTTCTGAAAAGTCAAAATTTTACCAATAGGATCCGAAAAAGATCGAACCTGACTATAACAAAAAAATTATTTTAACTAATCATGCATCAAATTTTGCTTTGGGTGCTATGTTACGAGTATCACCGGATGGTAAACCCATTATTATTATTTCAAAAAACATTAGATTCCTCTGAATCAAACTATGCAACCAATGAAAAAGAATTAAAATCATTGCGTAATTATCTATACGGAGTGAGTGATTTGGAAATACACACTGACCATCAACCTTTGTCATTTGAAATTTCTGATTTGTGTACTGGAAACTGAACGAACCAAGTGGAATTTAAAATTGTGCTATATGGGAGAAAGGCGTGATTGTGGTCCGATTTCGTTCAATTTCACAATGTTACATGA
This sequence comes from Bactrocera neohumeralis, assembly GCF_024586455.1. Lineage (NCBI taxonomy): Eukaryota > Metazoa > Arthropoda > Insecta > Diptera > Tephritidae > Bactrocera > Bactrocera neohumeralis. Next base: position 7,208 of record NW_026090871.1, read on the forward strand.
AAATGTAAGAGAAATTTCACGTACTAAATTTTATCGAAATCGGTTAATTGGGTCTTGAGATATAGGATTTCATCAAAAAGTGTGCAGTGCCACGCCCATGGTTAAATTTTCATACCGGCTCCCATAAAGCCCTTTCAAATCACCTCGGAGGTAAAACTTAATGTATTGTGGCGTATTTAGTTATTGGTTTATCGCGCTTTTAGTAGTTTTTAACAGTACCATTATATGGGGAGTGAACGAGGTTATCCTCCACTTTCTTACTCTCGGTAGAAGTTCTTAAAAGATTTACATATAGAAAATTTGGTTGTCGGAACTTATGTGGTTTAAGAGATATATACCTACATTAAACTTATTAGAGGGCGAGGCCAGTCCCACTTTTCTAAAAAAAATTTTCAAACTGGTACCCCTTGCTACTGCCATCCTCTGTACCAAATTACAGTTCTTATATCTTAATTTAGTGCTACCCACATACCAAGATTCATCAAGATATCTCAATTTTTACTCAAGTTACAGTATGAACGGGCGGACGGACGGACAGACAGTAAACCGGGTTTTAACTTTTCTCGTCGTCCTGATCATTTATATATGTATAATCCCATATCTATCTCGCTTAGTTTTAGGTGATACGTACAACCGTTACGTGAACAAAACTATAATCCTTGTAGCAACTGGTTGCAAGAGTATAAAAAATAAAAGACGAGAGCACTTGTTGAAGAATTTTCTCCAAAAATAATTAACTAACCAGCGGCAACAAATATAGTTGCTGACGCATTGTCAAAATAATTTATTTAATTCTGGAAAGCCAAACGACTCATGTAATTGACTAACAAATACGAAAATTTCTGCGGAAAGCAGCGTAGAATATCAGATTCATGATATAAAAAAAGATTAAATCATTTCAAACAACAACTAGCAATAGACAGCGGTAGCCCGTCTTAGAAACGATTTCTTATTTTAATAATAAACGTTTTTAATAGAATATGACATATGGAACAAAAAATTTAATTGGTGTTATAAAAGATTATTTAAATACAAAAGTAGTTACGGGAATATACTGCACTTAAAGTACGATTTGAAAGAGGCTTTTCCCACAATCAAATTATTATACACTAAATTATTCCCTAATGATATTATTAACAGAGAAGATCAGGGATTAGATTGAACAAACACATACTTAATAGGGCGCATAGAAATTATAGGGAAAATTTGACACATATTAGGTAACAATATTAATTTAAGCAATATACAAAAAATTTTATTCTAATATAAGTAATTCTAATAGGAGAAGAGCCAATACCTGAAAAGGAAGGAGAACAACTCCATATACATAAGGGTGCTTCAAACAAATTTTTTGAACTTTTGTTTTTTCATTCAAACTAAAATTTCACCAACTAATTTTAGTTTCTCAAAGATAACCATCACATATTCAGAAAGTTCACTTTTCAAACTTTAAAAATTTCTGCGACAAAGTTTGATTATCTCAATTAGGGGATTAAACATTGTGATTTGAAATTTTGAATTTTTTCAATAAAAAAAAATAAAATATTTATATAAAATATTTTTGAGAATAATAATTTTGTCGCGGGAATTTTTAAAAATTGAAAGGCCTGCTTTATGAATATGTGTTGCTTAGTAGTATCGACCAGATTTTATATATTTCTTCCCAACTAATAATATAAAGCAGGGATGGGCAAATTTTTAGCCGCAAAGTTGGCAAAATGCGAACGACTAGATGAGGGGAATAGCAGTTTATGGAAAGAAGGGCATAAAAAGTAAGTTTGTAAAATGGCATAACAATTGTAAGTTTCTTTATAACTTCCATCAATTTGTAAAATGTAACACAAATAATAAAAAGTATAATAAATATTTCGAAAGATGTTCTTTGGTTAAAGTTCCAGCTGCTTCCAAATTAATGAATTAATTTTTTCTTTTTAAATTTTGGACACTGTTTTCTATCGCTGATAACATTTCTGCACATTTAAATTATAATAACTTCAATTTATGAACCACTGTTTATTCAAACACATATGCACAAATGAGCGCTCAGCACACATCCATTGGCGGTTGTATAATATTTGTCTCAATTAATAATGCCATACTTCGAAAATCTATTTTTACTTGATTTTTTATTTTTTAAAAATATGTGTTGCCTTTCTAAAGTGCGTATTATTATTTTAATACATTTCCAGAGGCAACTTAGACTTAACTTTAAAATTCAATATGAAACAAGTAAGGAAGGGCAAAGTTCGGGTGTCACCGAACATTTTATACTCTCGCATGATAAAGTGATAATCGAGATTTCATTATACGTCATTTACATATTTTTCATATACCGTATTTGTGTAAAGGTTTATTCCGCTAACATCATTGGTTCCTAATGTATATATTATACAGAAAAGGCATCAAATGGAATTCAAAATAGCGTTATATTGGAAGAAGGCGTGGTTGTTAACCGATTTCACCCATATTTCGTACATGTCATCAGGGTGTTAAGAAAATATTATATACCGAATTTCGTTGAAATCGGTATAGTAGTTCCTGAGATATGGTTTTTGGTCCATAAGTGGGCGAGGCCACGCCCATTTTCAATTTTTAAAAAAAGCCTTGTATTATCCGATTTCTTCCATTTTTGAACTGTATATGGAAATGCCTTAAGAAAACGACTCTGTAGAGTTTGGTTGACAAAGCTATAGTAGTTTCCGAGATATGTACAAAAAACTTAGTAGGGGGCGGGGCCACGCCCAGTTTTCCAAAAAAATTACGTTCAAATTTTCCCCTCCCTAATGCGATCCTTTGTGTCAAATTTCATTTTAATATCTTTATTTATGGCTTAGTTATGACACTTTATAGGTTTTCGGTTTCCGCCATTTTGTGGGCGTGGCAGTGGGCCGATTTTGCCCATCTTCGAACTTAACCTTCTTATGGAGCCAAGGAGTACGTGTACCAAGTTTCATCATGATATCTCAATTTTTACTCAAGTTACAGCTTGCACGGGCGGACGGACGGACAGACGGACGGACGGACAGACAGACATTCGGATTTCGACTCTACTCGTCACCCTGATCACTTTGGTATATATAACCCTATATCTGACTCTTTTAGTTTTAGGACTTACAAACAACCGTTATGTGAACAAAACTATAATACTCTCCTTAGCAACATTGTTGCGAGAGTATAAAAATGCCGATTACGAAACGACCGTTCTCGATTATGGTTATTATACAAATGAATTCTTTATTAAACGGATTTCATGGCTTAGCTTAAAAATTAACCTAACGGCTTAATCTAGTGGTAAGTATGTACATATATAAGAGAAGGGTAAGTATACCTAGATATAATTCAGCAATCTCATAATCCACGGTAATAGAGCATTCTAATACGTTGGTAATGGATTTTTTCTTTTTTTTGTTAATATAAAAATGGTAAGTATTTACATGATATGAAAAACATTTAATAATATATTCATAGATTATTTAATTAATTTTACAAATTTATTTTTAAACCATTATTTTTAGACTTATAAAGTCGCTTGACGCAACACCGGCCACCTTGACATGATCATGATCCTTCAACTTCGATAGGCAGCAGGGCGAGCTCGTGAATGGGGCGCTTGATGGTGCCTGCCTTGGTTGCCACGTCTGCCATTCGCACCTTTCAGTGTCGTCCTTCCACGCACGATTCGTCCTAGTGCTCAATGCTGCGATGGCGTGTTGTCTTCGTGGACGAGGACGAGATCGCCGGGCTGCAGGTTGCGTTTCGGGTGCAGCCATTTGTTGCGCTCCTGAAGACTGGTAATGTACGTTTTGGACCACTGTCGCCAAAACTGTTACTTGAGACAGCAAACAAGTTGCCATCTCTCGAATTGGGTCCGTTGACACTTGTGCCGGTGGTAAAGCTCGGAGGGAGCACCCTTATAGTAGGCGTTCTGGAGTCAATGATTCGCCGTCGTTGGGATCCTGGCTCAACGGTGCGAGGGGGCGCGAGTTGAGGATGGCCTCCACTTCGGCCAGCAGTGTTCCTAGTTCTTCGGCGGTGAGCAGCACGTTGCCCATTGCGCGCACGGCGAGGTGTTTGGCGGACTTCACTGCCGCCTCCCATAATCCGCCGAAGTGCGGCGCCCTCGGTGGTATAAAGGCGAATTTGAACCCTTCTTTGGCGGCGATTCCCATTGCCTTCGGAGACTGAGACTGGTTGCGTTGTCGCTGTATATCGTCTGTGGCATCTCTCGGCGACCAATGAACCTTTTTAGGGCGAGAATAAAGGAATTAGTTGATAAGTCAGAAACTAATTCTAAATGTACTGCTTTAGACGTGAAACAAACGAAAACTGCGATGTAGGTTTTTACGGGTGGTCGACCGCGAATTTTTAATGTAGTATAAATTTGACCACAAAAATCTACGCCACATATAAGAAAGGGTCGTAGCGCTCGAAGTCTTTCAACTGGCAAGTTTCCCATTATTTGGGTTTGCAACTTCGGCATATAATGCCATATGCGTTCTCGAAGAAGCGCAACCAACGCTTTTACCCCTGCGTGGTGATTTCGAAAGTGCAGGGACCGTAAATAATTGATAACGAAGTGCGAATTCTTATTTAGTAATAATGGGAATTTGGCATCGTATGGGAGAGGTGCATTTAAAAAGCGACCTCCTACTCGGAAGCGACATATCCGAGTACTCATGCAACGGATTGAGTTTTTGCAAGTTTGCGGGTAGCGTGGTGCCTTTCGTCAGTTTTTGGATTTCATTAGCAAATTCCGAATGCTGAATCAACTGAACAATTTTCAAAAAACTTAAGTGCAATTCGTCAGATGTCAGGTCCTTTCCCTCCGTAGGCAATTTTGGTCGTCTAATCCACCGTAATAGATAGGCAACCACACGAAGCAATTTTTGATGAGAAGAGAATTTCTCGATAAGGTTCAGTAGTGTACTCTGTTTCACATTTATGGCTAATGCTTTATCGTCTGGGGAGAGCTGGAAGTGAGTGTTAATTGGCCATAAAGCGGGGTCTTCTAGGAGGAACTGTGGACCGCCAAACCATATTGAATCATTCAATTCATCTACGTTACAACACCGAGACACTTGATCCGCAGGATTTCGTTTTGTGGGCACATGTCGCCAATTTATATTGTCAATTAATTCTTGGATTTCAGGCACTCTATTTGCAACAACGGTTTGTAATGAATATGGATGCGTTTTTACCCAATGCACTACGATTTCAGAGTCAGAGAACTGCAAAACTCACTTTTTCCTTGAATCAGCTCATACGCAAAAAAGTTTCTATTCAAGTCCAATCACTGAGCGAAACACAGCGTTGAGTAAAAATCAGCTCATGTTGCCGAACTGCTCATTTGCGTACAATGTGAGCATTCGGTCCGAAATGCTTTGCTCACGTTTGCTCACTTCACGAAATATTTAGCTCATGCTCGCTCACTTCACGAAATGTTTAG
>NW_026090872.1:0-11800 GCF_024586455.1 Bactrocera neohumeralis
AAAGAATGGACGTTCAACAAGACTCGGCACCGTCACATAAAGCGAGAATTAACCAAGAGTGGTTAAAAAATCATGTTCCACGCTTCATTTCGTCGACACAATGGCTTTCGAATTCACCAGACGCAAATCCGATGGACTTTTCCATCTGGTCCATTTTAGAGAGGCTTAAGGTGCGGACTAAAAATACACCAGTATGGATGCGCTCAAAAAAGTGATTGTACGTGAATGGGCTAAAATACCCACAAGCTCACATTCGTGCAGCATGCAACTCGTTTTTTGACCGTTTGAGGGCCATAGTCAAGGCAAAAGGTGGCCATATCGAGCTAAAGTGAATGGATTCTAAATTTTTGATTATTTTCATACATTTTGTCATTGGAATCAATAAAATATTATCAAACTAAAAATTATAGTCGTTTGAATAGGTAACACTTCAGTGGGTAACCCTGTAATTTTACTACATCTAATTTGGTTTTCGAACAAATCATGTCACAAACATACTGACACTTCGATGCTTAAATGATTCCGATAATCGATTAAAATAGCACATTTTACACACTCGCAATATATTCAAGGATTTTTAAAAAAATATTTAATATACTTTGCATATTTATATATTAGCCCTTCCTTACTATCTTTTACCATAATTTATCCCAAACGTTCAACAAACACAAAAGCTTATGAGTCTGTATTTCTATGAATGAATACACCTAAAAATCATGAACTGTTCTTCTCCAGAAATTTGATATGTATGTATATGCAATTAAAAGTTCAAATGGTTTGCGACTGTTTTCAAAATTCGCAATCAACCAGTTCCGGTAGCTAGAATTTTTCCTCACTAACTCTGAAAAAATGTTTAAGAAAAAACATATATGTTTTGTATGTAGGTTACAGTAAGTTATAAAATAATTAGTTTGTTGATACAACAATTTACCCTAATAAATTCATTGCATTTTCTTTTAGTAACTTACCTTCCCGACTCAACTGTTGTGCAATCGCTTTACATTTTGAATCCGACCTTTTGAACATTTTTTCGTCAAATTTCGGGGAAATATTCTCAAAACGAATTTTCCACACAAACCCTTGACAGTGGCCTATCTCGAACAATTTCTTTGGATTATACAATATTCAAAAAACTTTTAATCTTTTTGTAAAAAAACATTGTCAAATGTGCCGCATTTTCCATACAAAAGTTGATTCCGATCGTTCAGTTTTCTATGGTGTGCTATTAATGATCCTTGAAAAACTTTCAGGGACATATTTATTCCAAGAAGACAGGAACACCAGACAAACATGGCTAAATCGACTCTGCTCAACATACTGATCATTTATATATATTTGCATACTTAATAGGGTCTCTGACGTTTCTTTTAGGTTTCCAAACTTCTACCGTTTATTTTAATATCTGCCCTGTTCAGGGTCTGTCATTCGTATTTATGAATACAGCCACACAAATTTAAAACAAAATTTCAGACTCTTAGAACAGTTAATACATCTTATGATAAATTTGTAAGATAATCTTCTTTGGTCCACTGCTAATAGAAATTCTTTCAGTATAGAAACCCATGGTCTGTCAAGCAGCGTATTTTTAAATACCCTATCTCCCCTTTGCATTTTTAATATTTAATAAATAGGTATTATCGCATACAATTTAGCTTCCTGCCGATATGAACTGCCGTTATTATTTCGTCCAACAACATTGTTATCAGGACACAAATTACCACCGGTAAGATCCTCTGTTATATTTTTGAAATCTTTTATTGTCATGCTGATATACTTGTCGGAGCAGTATTTATATATTCCGTAAATATATTAATATATATGTATCCACTTATCAGATTTATGTATATTATTTCAAAAAATGCCCATTTTTACGCACTTCTTCAATCAATTTAACGCTCAACATTTCGTATTTTCTTTTTGCTTTCGGTTATAACATTTATTATATTGTTTTGTTTTTTGTTTTATTACTTTTTACTGTAGCTTGCTCGATCTATCATATTTCTCGCTTCCTCTTTGTTTTCCAGATTTCTAAATAGCATTGACTTGAATGGTGCTCCAAGCTAAAATTGCATAATTATTGTTTGAGATAAAACTTTTGCATGATATAAAGTACATATTTTCACATTGTGTAGCAATAAATGTGTTTAAAATATTTAGACTCCGGTACTATAGCTGACTTTCGGTAGTTTCTTTAATGAAAAAAATAATATGTAACAAAATTAAAATTTTGTCCTCTCATATGAAAAATTTATTGAATCGGAAATACTAAAAACTTAACAATCCAATTAGTTTAATCAGAAAAATTTTAAGTTTTCAAAACAATATATCAAATGTTTTATAATATGCAGAGCTAGTTTTATGTATAATCCACCAACGAATATCGGTTAATAATAGATATATTTTTTGAAATATATTTGTAGCATAAGTTCATAATGATAATGCAATTGTTTCGAACAATACTGTAATAGTTTAGGCTCGACTTGGTTTTGCACCTTAAACAATTGTTTTGGCTTTGAAAGGCAATAGACAGGCGCGTAAAAATGGCCCTGGTGAGGGTACCTGACCTACATATATTATATTGTAAGTTATGTACATATGTGCTAGCGGGTAATCTAGAACATCATCCCTGCCAAATGCCACATCGAAAAGTATTCATGGTGATTATAAACTTATGTGATTATTTTTTATATTCAATAGATTCTTCCAATACTGAAAAAGGACGATATAAGTGAGCGATCCCTGATGAACGCATGTATGTGTGTACATGCGCTTAAAAATATAAGTCCACATTCTTCATGTCAGTTCTTCATTAAATTTTTGAAATAACTGGCACCAGTATAATTTCACAATATTTCCAAGTGAGGCTCTATTCAATGAAATAATTTGTGAATTTTTTCAATAATTTAGTATTGAAACGTTAATTCGTTATAATTCACCAGACGTTATCAGGCAGAGTGAACATGTCAACTTTCGCCAAAACGTTTTAATTTCAGAAATAATAATATCAAACATACAAACCACCATTCATAATACCTTATATTGTTTGAACTAAAATCGTTAGTAGAAATGTGTTAAACAATTTGAATGCAATTCACTTATTCCATTGTAACGACTGTGAAACCAACAACGTATCCCTAAGATACCGCTGTACCTTCATAAAGTGATTATTACTTTTTCTAAAAAAAAAAATCGTTTTAATTCTGAAAAATGTTGACATTTGCCGTAAAATAATTTGCAATTGTCCTGTGTCCTGTTGTGTGCGATCTGTGGACTTATCAAATGTCGCCACAAAGCCACAATCAACTTCAGCCTGCCACAGATTCAGGCTTTTCTTCATTCGCCTCGTTCAGGGAGCAGTACTTCGAATTTCGTTCAATTTGCGTCAGATGTGCAACGATACAGGTGAGTGTTTGCATTGTATGGAAAACTTGCCTTTATAGTAATCAACAATTAACAATTTAGACAATTAGATGGAACAATGTAAAGATAACAAAGTTAAATTGTTCTCACCTAATAGAGGTGTATAATAACCCATACAAAGTGAAATTATAAGTGCTGGTGCATTTTAAGTGTGCCATTTGCAATTCACATGGGTCTTTGCTGTGGGCTTTTGCACTAATCGCCCATTAAAAACAGGTTATACCATTGTGTCAAATTGCATGTCATTATTTGGTGACTGAAAGCTCAAAAACACTCGATGTGTTGTGGAGACAATTAAATTGTTAGCCTGTAGAGTTCATATTTCCTACAGACCTGTCAGAGGTTCCTCCCAAAAGTTGAATTGTTAGTGTGCCTGTCATACAGATGCTCACCTAACGCGCCCAATTTCACTATTGGTCACAAAGCTAAAACGGTACATCATCCAGGCATATTTTTCTGGAAAAACCAGATGAGATTGGTATTTTTAAACAAATGTTTGCCGAAAAATTTTGCATTAAACCTTTTTCAATTCATATACTCTTTGGTTTAAAAGTCGCTTAATCTTTAGAATAATAAAAATAGTTTCAAACTAAATCAGCCGTTTCACGTGGTTTTGCTCATATGTCAGAGCAATTTAATATTTTTATATTATATATAAAAGAAAAAAACATTTTCTTCAATAACTATGTTTACCGGGAGGTTACACAGAAATGAGTTCGACAAAAACAAAAAATTATTTCAAAGCATAATCAACTCCCGTTTTGGCATTTATTAAATTTTCTATCGATATTTACGATGCTTTTTACATTATTTAGCTTCTGAAAAGCGAATAGCTTATTATTTTTACTGTAAATATTAAATACATTGTGTATTTTCCGTGACCGAGTTGGGACCAAGAGAAGCTTTTCCAGTTTCGAACTGATTGAAATTTAGATTTTAATATATGTATATAACATTTTTAATTTCATGTATCCTTTTATAAATTTTTGTAATTTTCGTGGTAGGGTGTTTCTTGCAATAACGGTCACATAGTTTTGTTGTTTTAAAACTTTCGATAAAAAAATAATCTGCCGAAATAAATTTTTTAAGTAAATTTATCATTTATGATTTCATGATTACTCGAAATTATCAAACCTTTGAAACTCTTTCATCGAATGTAGTTGCAAACTCAGCAGACAATTTTTTAAAAGGGCCATCCACTGGATCATCAACAGGAATAAAGAAATTGCTCACTTTTCACTTTAACATCTTCTTCTTCTTCTTCTTCTTAACGAAGACACCGCTTATGCGATTAAATACCATACGTATAAGATTACATTGGCGCCACCGTTTTTTCTTTCGCTACGTTTGCGCCAAGGTCTGTCCAAAGAAACAGCAGGTCTTCTTTAAATATAACTGTTTCTGGTCGCCACTTATTGGTGGAGTCTTCCTCTTCTCTTGCTTTTTCCCGGCGGGTAAAGCGTCGAATAACTTTCAGATCGATGTTTTCGTCCATCACAAAAGTGACAAAGCCAGGTCTTCGTGTCTTTAATTCGCTGAACTATGAGCAATATTAAATCGTATATCTTAAACTCATCGTTCCTCAGAAACATTTCAAATGATAAAAAAAAAGTTTATGGTAATCATCTTTCGCAGAACTTTTTCTCTCGAAAATTCCAAGAAACGTCGACTCATCCGTTGGACATCGTCGTCTCTGCACCATATAGCAGGACGGACAATGCTGACTTGTTTGGCTTTGTTCGTCGAGGGACTTTTGTACTTCCTCAATTGCCTTCGTCCCACCTGTTGGCAAAGCAATCCTGCGTTGGTTTTCCTTGGCTGACATTGTTGGTGGTGCAATGCTGGTTCCAAGATAACAAATATCGTTATGACTGTCAACAGTGACGATAATGCGCCAAGTCATCGAGTGCGACGACTTGTTTGTTTGATGACAAAGATATTTCGTCTTGCCATCGTTCACTGCCAGACCCATTTTCTGTGCTTCCTTGTCCAGCCTGGAGAAAGCAGAACTAACGGCGCGGGTGTTGAGGCCGATGATATCAATATCATCGGCATACGCCAAAAGCGACGACTCTTATTCTCAGATGTACCTTCTCTGAAAAAAGTTTCTGACACTCATTTGAAAAATCTCCAGAAGCGGGTTAAACGCTCGTATCGAAGCGCAGTCGCCTTGTCTGAAACCTCGTTTGAAAAATATCGAACTGCTCGTTGTTTTTTCCCAGTTCTGACGGAGCTCTTCGTTTGCGACAGACCAGTTTATATCGCCATATTTTTCCGCTTTTGATACAAATTCATTTATATCGCGGCATAAACAAATTTAACATCTAAACTGACAAAATATTCTTTTTAAAATCTGTAACTTGGACTTGTCGAAAGGAATAGGGCTGAGAATTGGATTTTTGAACCAGTTATTTTTAAAAAAAATAAAATTTTCATTGATCGTCTGTAACTGAATTGTGATCTTTAAACATTGAAGACATTAAATTTTCTGAAGGAATGGCCTGAGAGCCAATTCTGATGCTGGAGAACCTTCTGTCGTCTTAAAATGACTTGCCTTTTATCCAGTTTCAAGCAAAAGAAAACAAAAACGTTTAGGGCGTGCTGCGTGAGCCTTGCGCTCACCTTGTTCTCAAGGCTGTATTAGAGGAAAGGCGGACAATTTGAAATATTGTAGAATTTAATTGACGATGTCTAAAAGGAACAACTTTTTGGTGGACGAATCCCCATGTAAACCCTAAAATCGTTCTCATGGGGATTGGCTCATTTATCAGCGACATCTTCCCGACTCTCCAAAAAGACATTATTTAAAAAAATACACCATTCTTATTAAAGTAAGCGGAATATTTTCTTTTCTTATTTTAAAAATTTTTATACTTGCATATGGTATAATTTTTATATTCTGAACAACGGCATATTAAGTTTGCCACAGAAATTGTAAAAAAAAAAGTCTTAAACTTTATAAAGGTATAAATACAAATGAGGCAGCTGGGTGTCTGAGTTGAGTTTCGCGCACGCTCCGAAAAAATATGGCGGCGCAAATTCCCTCAGTTTATGAGAACATCGATCTAAAAAATCATTTCACCCGTTGTCTTTTCTCACCAACAAGCTGCTCATTTGATTTGATAACGTGATGTCGAAGAACTATAGCATAAGTATGTTAGCTCTTATTTAACAATACTGAAAATCGCTGTGTTTCTCTTAATAGTCAAACTGGGATCTTGCAATATCAGTTTGCGCACAGATAATGATGCAAACTCCGAAAACATTGTTTTCGAGTTAATATCTCAGAGTGATGTACATAGTATTAATATACATATACATATAAATTTGTATAAGTATCGATGCAGTTCTTGTACGGAATCTTTTGTATTCGTGAAGAGGTATTGTGCTTTACTGTATTCAAAATAAATGTTTTCTTGCTATACTTTACAAAAACTGAAATTAAAAGGCAACCTACGTAACTGAGATCATTTCCTGTTTGTTCTCAAGTCTTGCTGACAAAACTTTTAACGAATCGAATAAAATCGCTATCTACGACCATTAATTTACTTTTAAAACAATTTTCGTAAAATCAAAAATATGTAGCTCGTTTCTGTTAACTTTCTGGAATAGAACCACAAAAACTATGATTTATTGTTTCTGAAGTTAATGTTGTTAAGTATTTTTATATGCCCAAATGTTTTTATATTTTGTTCAAATAAAGGTTGTTAGTAGAATGTCATAAAACTAAAAGTCAGATATGGGGTTATGTATACCAAAGTGATCAGGGTGACGAGTAGAGTTGAAATCCGGATGTCTGTCTGTCCGTCCGTCCGTCTGTCCGTCCGTCCGTGCAAGCTGTAACTTGAGTAAAAATTGAGATATCATGATGAAACTTGGTACACGTATTTCTTGGCTCCATAAGAAGGTTAAGTTCGAAGATGGGCAAAATCGGCCCACTGCCACGCCCACAAAATGGCGGAAACCGAAAACCTATAAAGTGTCATAACTAAGCCATAAATAAAGATATTAAAAGTGAAATTTGGCACAAAAGGATCGCATTAGGGAGGGCATATTTGGACGTAATTTTTTTGGAAAAGTGGGCGTGGCCCCGCCCCGTACTAAGTTTTTTGTACATATCTCGGAAACTACTATAGCTATGTCAACCAAACTCTACAGAGTCGTTTTTTTCAGGCATTTCCATATACAGTTCAAAAATGGAAGAAATCGGATAATAACCACGCCCACAAAATCCCATACAAAGGTTATGTTGAAAATCACTAAAAGTGCGTTAACCGACTAACAAAAAACGTCAGAAACACTAAATTTTACAAAAAATGGCAGAAAAATCGAATAAGCTGCACCCAGGCTTTTTTAAAATTGAAAATGGGCATAACGTCGCCCATTATGGACCAAAAACCATATCTCAGTAACTACTCGACCGATTTCAATGAAATTCGGTATATAATATTTTCTTAACACCCTGATGACATGCACAAAAAATGGGTGAAATCGGTTCACAACCACGCCTACTTCCAATATAACGCTATTTTGAATTCCATCTGATGCCTTCTCTGTATAATATATACATTAGGAACCAATGATGATAGCGGAATAAAACTTTACACAAATACGGTATTTGAGCTGAGATATCCCTTGTGGAAAAATTGTCGTGATCGGACTATAACTTTCAAGGTCCTGATATCGAACACGAAGAACTCAGTGCCTAACCTAACCTAACCTAATTTTCACCGAAAATATCGGTAAATCTCTCAGATATTTTCATGTAATTCAGAGGGCATCATTTTTATACTCTCGCAATAAAGTTGCTAATAACGGTATCTCGATTATCACTTTATCTTGCGAGAGTATAAAATATTCAGTGACACCCGAACGATTTTTGCTTTATGAACTGATACTGGAAATGCTGAAAGTTCTAGTTTGTACTACTACAAATGTTAGGACAATTACCTCGTAAGACAGTCGGCTGACTAGTTAGCGAATCATAATAGTTGTAAATTAGATTACAAATAGTTTATTTGACTGCGGAGTTACTAGGGACCCGTTGGCTTTAAATGCGGTGTGCAGGGATTCTACATACAAGAATTTGCAGCATACGAGTATACTGCAGGCGAGTGACTGGATCAATCTGCCTTATATTGAACTGATATGACTTTTTCTATAACCCTCAATATATTTCAATAATAAATATATGTATGTATATGAAAATTGACGTAAATAATCTTGTACCGTTTGTCATTCTCCCCAACTAGCAATGAAAGCGATGGAAAAACTTTACTCGAAGGACTTTCCAAATACAATCGGCCGCTGCGAATAACATTCGAGGAAATGCTGAAACTCATGAACCAGTGTGAGCGTGTCGACAAGCTAACATATGCTTCGCGCAATCGCGGCAAGTCCATAGATGTCAGTGCGAGCAACGACAGTCCCGCGAATAATGGCGCTTCAAATTTGACGGCAAATATATTTCCGAAAAGTCCATTTTCATTATTGAGCGGCATCATACCGGGTAAGTAATTAAGGCACACACACAACAATAAAAACAACTAATGGAGGTTAATGCATGCCATATCAAATACTACCCAAGTATGACGTACGCGTACGCGATCTCCATAATTGTTACTAGACTTTGAATATTTCAAGCGAGTGGCGATGGTAGTGAGTACAATGAGTAAAATAAAATTTATTATTCCACAGGCACAAAGTGGTGTGGCACCGGCGACATTGCGGAAACCTACAGCGATTTGGGCACTGAAATGGATATGGATCGATGCTGTCGCCTTCACGATCTGTGCCCGGTGAAGATACGTGCCTATCAAAACAAATACGAGCTGATGAATGACTCCTTGTATACAAAGTGAGTTTATGCAAATGAAATTCGTATGAAAATAATAAAGCATATGCTATATACTCCTTCTATATATATATACATATATACTATCGTTCAGTATTCCTACAGATCTCACTGCATATGCGGCGTACTATAACTACTCATGTCTCAAAAGTGCCAACACGTCGGCGGCGCAACTGATGGCCTCAATCTACTTCAATCTGGTGCAAGTGCCCTGCTGCAGCAGGCAGCAATGACAAATATCGCTTTCGAGCGGCCAAAGAGGATTCTAAACTAGAAGCTGAGCATCAGTCCTTGGAATATTTTATTTATAATAAATAAAATTTAAAAAACGTGCAAAGCAGGAATAATGAAACTTTTTGTAAAATATTTTTATATTATTTTTGTACAAAACAATTTGTTGTTATGTATGATTTGCGTTAGCACTAAGGACTAGCATAAAGCGGAAATACAAATTTTATTTATTTTATACTTTTCACATAAAACAAAAGATGGTTATTTATTTATAAACAAATGCATGCATCTATATATAATTTTAATGAGTTCCTTCGACGAAAAGTGAAAAACTCAGCTATCAAAAATCGATCCTTTGAAAAGTCGATTTAAAATTAGGAACTGACTAGCTAAAAAGAGGTATTGCAGAGCCAAGAGAAATACCCAGCGGCGATTGTACGCCCTCTCGCACCACGAGAGTCGCCCGAGCTCTTACCGAACTGCTTACAACTAGTTATATTCTATAAGGATACACTCTCCAACTGCCATTAGTCTTCTTTTTATGCCGTGAAGATATGTTAAGTCTTGGCAAGATACTGGTCGATATTGGGACCTCCCGAAGCGTACGCTCGTCTAAAACACTTGAGATGTGTGTCACAGCACCATCGATCTGGTTAATCAGCTTTTCGAAGCGGAGACTAACAACAATAATCCACTTATACATATGTATGTATGTGTATAAACAAAATTTATTGACAGTCCTTCCGATTCACAGTCCGGTCTGTTCCGGTTGCGTAGAACCCATTTAATCGTGGGAACAGTACAAAATTTACTGTACCCGGGCAGTAGATGTGCGATATTATTTTTTTAGTAAAAACATATTTAAATATTCTTACATGAATATTTAACCCTTCTAATGATTTGAAATATAGTTTTCTTTTATTTTTTGATTTGGCTTTTAACATAAAACAAAAAAAAAGTATCCTAGCCCGTGCTCGGGTCCTCACTCCCTTTCCCAAAAAATTTCTGCCAAATCGGTTCAGCCGTTCTTGGAAAACAATGGGAAGGGCCCTTTTCGGGGTCACCGAACTTTTTTATACTCTCCATGAAAAAAGGATAATCGAGATACCGTTGTTGCAATTTTTTTGGAATAAAAAAATGATGCCCTCTGAATTACATGAAAATGTCTAAAGGTACCGATTTTTTTTGGTAAAAAATTAGGTTATGTTAGGTTAGGCACTGAGTTCTTCGTGTTCGATATCAGGAACCGAAAATTTAAAGTCCGATCACGAAAATTTTCCACAAAGGGATACCTCGCTCAAATACGATTTGTGAAAGTTTTATTCCGCTATCATCATTGGTTCCAAATGTATATGTATATTATACAAAGAAGGCATCAGATGGAATTCAAAATAGGTTATATTGGAAGAGTCGGGTTTTTTAACCGATTTCACTCATATTTCTCATGTCATCAGGATGTTAAAAAATTATATCCGAATTTTATTAAATCCTCAGGTTCCCGAGATATGGTTTTTGGTCCATTGGGCGACGCCACGAATTTAATTTAAAAAAAATGGGTGACTTTTTTCGCCATTTCTTCCGTAAAATTTTGTTTTTGACGTTTTTGTTGTCGGTTAAGGCACAGTGATTTTCAACATAACCTTTGTATGGGAGGTGGGGGTGGTTATTATCCGATTTCTTCCATTTTTGAACTGTATATGAAAATGCCTAAAAAAAGACTCTGAGGTTTGGTTGACAAAGCTGCGTGTTCGAGATATGTACAAAAAATTAGTAGGGGCGGGGGCCCCCTTTTTTTAAAAATTACGTCCCAAAAATCCCTTTAATGGTCCTTTGTGCCAAATTTCACTTTAATATCTTTATTTTTGGCTTAGTTATGACACTTTATAGGTTTTCGGTTTTCGCCATTTTGTGGGCGTGGCAGTGGGCCGATTTTTTCCATCTTCGAACTTAACCTTCATGGGGCCCAAAAAATACGTTTACCGGGTTTCATCATGATATCTAATTTACTCAAGTTAAACTTGCACGGGGGACGGATAGAGGACGGACAGACAAATCCGGTTTTAACTCACTCGTCACCCCGTCACTTTGGTTCATAACCCATATCTGACTCTTTTAGTTTTGGACTTACAAAAAACCATTGAACAAAACATAAACTCTCTTTCAACTTTTTTTGAGTATAAAATATAGTTAAAACATATTTTGCAAAATCAAGCTATTTTTTTTTTATCTTCTGCTAAACTAACGACTAAAAAAACCCGGGCAATTTGCATTTTCGTGCTGTGGTTTTGGGCGTTC
>NW_026090873.1:0-11621 GCF_024586455.1 Bactrocera neohumeralis
GGAGGTAATGCGTGTCGACTTAAGAAAGCTCTGTATGGACTTAAGCAAGCTGGTAGGCAGTGGTATACCAAATTTAAATCGAAGTTGATAAGTCTGGGGTTAAAGCCCACAGAAAATGAATCGTGTTTATTTTATGGTTATTTTAAGAATAACTTACATTTACTCCTTGTACATGTAGACGATCTACTTATTGCGTCACGGGAAGTGAATATTATTCACAAATTAAAGCAATAACTTTTGAAATATTTTGACATTAAGGACCTTGGTAGAGCAAATTATTATCTTGGACTAGAGATTAACCAAATGGATGTTAAGATTACTTTAAAGAAAAGTGGCTACATAAAAGCATTATTAAGGAGATTTGGAATGAGTGAGTGCAACCCGGTTGCTACACCTTCAGAGTTAAAGATAAATTTAGTTGAAAATAATTCAATTGATAAACTTTGTCCATATCGTGAATTAATTGGAACTCTGATGTATATGTACATCGCATCAAGGCCAGACATAGCGAACACCGTGTCAAGACTAGCGCAGTTTGTCACGAATCCATTGAAATGTCATTGGAATGCTGCCAAACGTATTTTAAGTTATCTTGCCGGTACTGCCAATAGAAGCTTGCTGTATCAAAAATCCGGTTTACAGCTAGTTGGGTACGCTGATGTTGATTGGGGAGGCTGCACAACTGATCGCCATTCCCACACGGGATACATTTTCTTGCTCAGCGGTGCTGCGATTAGGTGGAAGTCCCAAAAACAACGCACAGTCGCTCTTTCGTCCACAGAAGCTGAATATGTGAGCTTGGCGGAATCAGCAAAAGAAGCAGTGTATTTGCGTAGTCTCCTAAATGAGATTGGTTTACAAAAACTCGCTGAAGTAATAATTTATGTGGACAACAGAGCTGCGCAGTGTTTGGCTAATGATACCGTTTTTCATGCGCGTACCAAGCACATTGATATCAAACATCATTTTGTGAGAGAGATCAGGGTTATTTTCATTGAGGCACGTATCTTCTCAAGAGATGACTGCGGATGTGATGACGAAACCATTGACGCGAGAAATCCACGACAGATGTCTTAACGGACTTGGTTTGTCCACAGAATGACCTGCATATTGAAGGGGCGTGTTGAAGATAGTCGTTTACCTAACACTATGCATGTCATTACATTATTTACGTCATTACATTCTTTACATACTGTCACTCTCACATTTACATGTATAAGTATTAGTTATTACTTTGTTCTTTAAATCTCCTTGTACCTTAACATTTTCTTCTGGATTAAAACCTCGTGGAGTGAACATCAACTTTTAGTTTGTCTGTAAATTTATACTTAATTATCTCTGCAATCCTATCAAAGTGCATAGTGTACAAAATAATTTATTCAAGAAATATTTAACTTTGTACAAATATTCTGTGGTGATGTGAGTGTATGATGCCATTGGATGTGGTGTGTTATCAAAGTGTATAGTGTACAAAATAATTTATTAAAGAAATATTTAACTTTGTACAAATATTCTGTGGTGATGTGAGTGTATGATGCCATTGGATGTGGTGTGTTGTGAATTCTTCCTAGGGTGCGCCGGTTTTTCCCGGGTAGAGTGGAGGGAAGCTTAACTCATTTAAAAATTTATATTTAAATATAAGTCCGATTTTCTTGAATATACACATTTAGGCATCGATATTTACTTGATTCAAATCATTAATTAAACATATTTGAGTTAATCAACCTTCTTCATCTTAATGAATTTGACATAATGAATTTGGAAGAATTCCATAATATTTTTTTTAAATATAAATCCGAATTTCTTGAATAGACAAATTTAGGCATTGATATTGAGTTGATTCAAATCATTAATTTGACATATTTGAGTTTATTAACCTTTTTCATCTTAATGAAGTTGACATAAAGCTTTAACGGCAATGCATTTGGGAGAGTTCCGTAATAATTTGTTTAGGTAAAAAGTCGATTTTCTTGAATATACACATTAAGTTCTCGATATTGAGTTGCTTCAAATCATTAGTTTAACGTATTTGAGTTAACTTAACCTTCTTCATCTTAATGAAGTTGACATAAAGCCATAACGGCAGTAAATTTGGAAAAATTCCATAATATTATATTTAGGCATAAATCCGATTTTCTTGAATATACACATTTAGTTCTCGATATTGAGTTGATTCAAATCATTAATTTAACATATTTAAGTTAATTACCCTTCTTCATCTTACTGAAGTTGACATAAGGCCATAACGGCAATGCATTTGGGAGAATTTCATAATATTATATTTAGGTATAAATTCGATATTCTTGAATAGGCACATTTAGGAATCGATATTGTGTTGCTTCAAATCATTAGTTTAACATATTTGAGTTACTTAACTTTCTTCATCCTAATGAAGTTGACATAGAGCCATAACGGCAGTGCATATAGATGAATTCCATAATCTCATATTTAGGTACAAAGTAGATTTTTTTGAATATACACACTTAGTTCCCGCCACTGAGTTGCTTCAAATCATGAATTTGACATATTTGAGTTTGTTTACCTTCTTCATCTCAATGAAGTTGACATAAATCTATAACGAAATGTTTTTAGAAAAATTCCATAATAGGTATGAGGTCGATCTTCTTGAATAGGCTCATTTAGTAATCGACATTGTGTTGCTTCAAATCATTAATTTAACATATTTGAGTTACTTATGTTTCTTCATCTTAATGAAGTTGACATAGAGCCATAACGGCAGTGCATATAGAAGAATTCCATAATCTTATATTTAGGTATAAGGTAGATTTTCTTTAATATACACTTTTAGGCATCGATTCTGAGTTAGTTCAAATCATTAATTTGACATATTTGAGTTAATTACCCTTCTTCTTCTTCATGAAGTTGACATAAAGATATATCGGCAGTGAATTTGGAAAAATTCCATAATATTATCTATATAAATAAAAATGAATCGTCAAACTGTATGTACGCGCATAACTCAATAACGCCTGGACCAATTTGGCCAATACTTTTTCTTGAATGTTCGTTGAAGTTCAAAGATGGTTTTTACGGCGAGAAAAATTCGAATAATTTCCGGAAAACCCCTAAAAACAGCCCTTTTCTTTTCCCCATACAAACGTTATATAAAAATGAATGTTTGTTTGTTAGTAACACTATGAGAAAGGTTGAACCCATCTTGATGAAATTTTTAAAGGTTGTTTGTTGTGGATCGGGAAAGGTTTAGAAACAAAATACCTTATACTTTTTATGAGGAGAAGTCGGAAAATTGGACAATTCCAAAAAGTAACATTTTCCATACACATTTTTTTCAATTTTTGTTTGTTTTGTTTTTTCAATACATATTTTGATTTGTAAATTATGTGAATCGTTCAATGGCGGTCGCTTGCTTTTTATTCCGGCTATGCAAAGAAAAAATTATTGAAAATTTTTCAGTGAAAACTTTATGTATGTTTCAGACGAAGTGATCAATTACAGATTGAAATTTGTTACGAAGCCACGAAGAGGTCGCGCTAATATTGTTCGGCGTTCTTTTTGCCATCAACGTATGGCAGCCCACGGAAAGGCAAGAAGTACTCCCAAAATGCGATGACATACGTGCGGAATTATGGACCGCGGTCAATCAGCTAGCGATCGTAACGATATCACAGCACGACTTTTTAAACAATAGCTGCGATGGTCTTTATCTTGAAACAACCTATGGTATATGTGATGCTGTTAGATGCTGAATGTATTCTTTTGAGTAGCAAAAAAGTGGTTTGCCGCACGCACACATTCTTCTTTGGATGCGGATGGTGATTACACCAGATCAAATTGATGAAATCAGTTAAGCGGAAATTCCAGATTCAGAGATAGATCCAGAATTATACGAAGTGGTGAAAAACAATATGGTTCATTGACCTTGCGAACCTTACAATCCCACTTTGGTTTGCATGTCTGACAATAAAAGCACGAAACACTACTCTTGTGCTTTTCTTTCGGAAACGGAAATGGGAAATGATGGATATTCACTGTATCGGCGTCGCTCACCAGACGACAATGGCAGAACATCTAGCATTTAGAAGCGTGAATATCGACGTTAACAACACATCGAAGTTGACAACACAAGGATCGTACCATATTCGCCACTTTTGTCTAATTCACATTCAAAACTCATGTCAATGTCGAATATTGCGGATTGGTGAAATCGATCAAATACGTTTGCAAGTACGTCACCAAAGAAAGCAACATAGCGGTTATTGGCCTTGAACGATATGAGATCAGCAGTATCAAATGGGTCGATATGTGAACCGCAATAAAACGCTTTGTAGTATGTTTACTTTAGCAATTCATGAAAGTTTTCCGACTGTTGTGCGTCTCGCGGTTCAACTTCATTTAAGTCATTGCGTATTGTTAATGGTACAGTGTGCAACTTTTTGAGAAGCACGCCAGCAGTTGCATTTGCTGGAACATGATAATCACTGGAAACAGACGAAGGACAATGCGGTAGTTACTTCGCATGCCACTGAAGTTCGCACACTTTTCGCGAAGATCATTTCGACATATCAGCCTTCGAATTCGCGTTAATTATGGGATACGAAAAAATGACACTACCGATGACATTTTACATTGTATTCGCTAAGAATTGGAAATGGGCAAATTTCGGTTGATACTTCCAGTGGTTTGATATCAATTTCACCTCCCTTTTGTCAATTCACTTCAACGGAAGATGAACTCATCACGAATGTTTATCCGAACATTGGCCAAATTATCGTAACTGCAATTGCTGGAGTGCACGCGCAATTTCAGTTGCCAAAAATACCGATGTTAATGACTTAAACTGGAAGATTCAAAGTCAAATTCCGGGAGGTTTGCGCTCATATAAATCGATCGATCGTCTTGACAAGGAAGACGAAACCGTAAATTATCCAGTAGAATTTCCAAATTCTTTGGAGAGGCTTGGTATGACCCAGCATCGTTTGCGTCTCAAAGTTGGATCTGTCATTATTAGGTTTCGCAATCTTCATGCGCCGAAACTGTGTAATGGAACCCGTTTCAGTTCAAACGTATTCAATTTCTAGGGAAAATTGCCTTTGCGTTGACAATCAACAGGACACAAGGAAATCGGGAAATGCTATGTTTTTCACACGTCCAGATGTATGTGGCGTGTTGACGAGTTGGAAACCCATCTTCTCTGTATATTTACGCACCAGAACAGAAATCAAAAAATTATCTTTATTAAGCTGCGCTACATTAAAAAAAATGTAGAAAAAACAAAAATAAATCATTTTCGACACAATTAAATTTCAACTTTTTTCATTTCAAAACACATAATTTCACGCAGGACAACGTCTGCGGGGTCAGCTAGTATTTTAATATAAATCTGATTTTCTTGAATATACACATTTAGGCATCGATTCTGAGTTAGTTCAAATCATTAATTTGACATATTTGAGTTAATTACCCTTCTTCATCTTAACGAAGTTGACATAAAGCCATAACGGCAGAGCATGTAGAAGAATTTCCATAATCTTATATTTAGGTATAAAGTCGATTTTCTTGAATATACACATTTAGTTCTCGATATTGAGTTGATTCAAATCATTAATTTAACATATTTAAGTTAATTAACATTCTTCATCTTACTGAAGTTGACATAAAGATATAACGGCAGTGCATTTGCCAAAATTTCATAATCTTATATTTAGATATAAATCCGATTAATATACACATTTAGTTCTCGATATTGAGTTGCTTCAAATAATTAATTTAACATATTTAAGTAAATTAACTTTCTTCGTCTTACTGAAGTTGACATAAAGTCATAACGGCTGTGCATATAGAAGAATTCCATAATCTTATATTTAGGTATAAAGTCGATTTTGTTGTACATATATACACATTAAGGAAACGATATTGAGTTGTTTCAAATCATTAATTTGACATATTTAAGTTAATTAACCTTCTTCATCTTACTGAAGTTGACATAGAGCCATAACGGCAGTGCATTTGGAAGACATTCGACAATCTTATATTCAGGTATAAAGTCGATTTTCTTGAATATACACATTTAGTTCTCGATATTGAGTTGCTTCAAATCATTAATTTAACATATTTAAGTTAATTAACCTTCTTCATCTTACTGAAGTTGACATAAAGCCATAACGGCAGTGCATTTGGAAGAATTCCATAATCTTATATTTAGGTATAAAGTCGATTTTGTTGTATATACGCATTAAGGAATCGATACTGAGTTGCTTCAAATCATTAATTTAACATATTTAAGTTAATTAACCTTCTTCATCTTACTGAAGTTGACATAAAGCCATAACGGCAGTGCATTTGGAAGAATTCCATAATCTTATATTTAGGTATAAAGTCGATTTTCTTGTATATATACACGATTTGAGTTGCTTCAAATCATTAATTTAATATATTCAAGTTAATTATTCTTCTTCATCTTACTGAAGTTGACATAAAGCCATAAATGCATTTGGAAGAATTCCTTTAATCTTATATTTAATATAAAGTCGATTTTCTTGTATATACACATTTAATCGATATTAATTACATTCAAATCATTAATTTAACATATTTAAGTTAATTTGCCTTCTTCATCTTAATGAAGTTGACATAAAGCCATAACGGCAGTGCATTTGGAAGAATTCCATAATCTTATATTTAAGCATAAAGTCGTTTTTCTTTAATACACACATTTATGCATCGATATTGATTTGATTCAAATCATTAGTTTAACATATTTAACTTCTCTTACCTTCTTCATCTTACTGAAGTAGACATAAAGCCATAACGGCAGTGCATTTGGAAGAATTCCACAATCTTATATTTAGATATAAAGTCGATTTTCTTGTATAAACATTTAAAATGCTCGATATTGAGTTGCTTCAAATCATTAATTTAACATATTTAAGTTAATTAACCTTCTTCATCTTACTGAAGCTGACATAAAGCCATAACGGCAGTGCATTTGGAAGAATTCCATAATCTTATATTTGGATATAAAGTCGTTTTTCTGGCATATACACATTTAGCAATCGATATTGGTTGCTTCAAATCATTAGTTTAACATATTTAAGTCAATAAACCTTCCTCATCTTACTGAAGTTGACATAAAGCCATAACGGCAGTGCATTTGGAAGAATTCCATAATCTTAAGTTTAGGTATAAATTCGATTTTTTTGTATGTACACATTTAGCAATCGATATTGAGTTGCTTCAAATCATTGGTTTAATATATTTAAGTTAATTAGCCTTCTTCGTCTTACTGAAGTGGACATATAGCCATAACGGCAGTGCATTTGGAAGAATTCCATAATCTTATATATAGGTACAAAGTCGACATTCCTGTATATACACATTTAGGAATCGATATTGAGTTGCTTCAAATAATTAGTTTAACATATTTAAGTTAATTAACCTTCTTCATCTTACTGAAGTTGACATAAAGCCATAACGGCAGTGCATTTGGAAGAATTCCATAATCTTATATTTAGATATAAAGTCGATTTTCTTGTATATACACATTTAGCAATCGATATTGAGTTGCTTCAAATCATTACTTCACATATTTAAGTTAATTAACCTTCTTCATCTTACTGAAGTTGACATAAAGCCATAACGGCAGTGCATTTGGAAGAATTCCACAATCTTATATTTAGGTATAAAGTCGATTTTCTTGTATATACACATTTAGCAATCGATATTGAGTTGCTTCAAATCATTAGTTTAACATATTTAAGGTAATTTACCTTCTTCATCTTACTGAAGTGGACATAAAGCCATAACGGCAGTGCATTTGGAAGAATTCCATAATCTTATATATGGGTATAAAGTCGACATTCCTGTATATACACATTTAGGAATCGATATTGAGCTGCTTCAAATCATTAGTTTAACATATTTCAGTCAATTTACTTTCTTCATCTTACTGAAGTGGACATAAAGCCATAACGGCAGTGCATTTGGAAGAATTCCACAATCTTATATTTAGGTATAAAGTCGATTTTCTTGTATATACACATTTAGCAATCGATATTGAGTTGCTTCAAATCATTAGTTTCACATATTTAAGTTAATTAACCTTCTTCATCTTACTGAAGTTGACATAAAGCCATAACGGCAGTGCATTTGGAAGAATTCCACAATCTTATATTTAGGTATAAAGTCGATTTTCTTGTATATACACATTTAGCAATCGATATTGAGTTGCTTCAAATCATTACTTAACATATTTAAGTTAATTTGCCTTCTTCATCTTACTGAAGTTGACATAAAGCCATAACGGCAGTGCATTTGGAAGAATTCCATAATCTTATATATAGGTACAAAGTCGACATTCCTGTATATACACATTTAGGAATCGATATTGAGTTGCTTCAAATCATTAGTTTGACGTATTTGAGTTCATTAACCTTCTTCATCTTAACGAAGTTTACCTAAAGCCATAACGACAATGCATATAGAAGAATTCCATAACCTTATATTTAGGTATAAAGTCGATTTTCTTGAATAGACACATTTAGGAATCGATATTGAGTTGCTTTAAATAATTGTCTTCACTTATTTAAGTTAATAAACCTTCCTTATCTTACTGAAGTTGACATAAAGCCATAACGGCAGTGCATTTGGAAGAATTCCATAATCTTATATTTAGGTATAAAGTCGATTTGCTTGTATATATACATTTAGAAATCGATATTGGGTTGCTTCAAATCATTAATTTAACATATTTAAGTTAATTAACCTTCTTCATCTTACTGAAGTGGACATAAAGCCATAACGGCAGTGCATTTGGAAGAATTCCATAATCTTATATTTAGATATAAAGTCGATTTTCTTGTATATACACATTTAGCAATCGATATTGAGTTGCTTCAAATTTTAATCTTCACATATTTAAGTTAATTAACCTTCTTCGTCTTACTGAAGTGGACATAAAGCCATAACGGCAGTGCATTTGGAAGAATTCCATAATCTTATATTTGGATATAAAGTCGATTTTCTGGCATATACACATTTAGCAATCTATATATGGTTGCTTCAAATCATTAGTTTAACATATTTAAGTCATTTGACTTAATTCATCTTACTGAAGTTGACATAAAGCCATAACGGCAGTGCATTTGGAAGAATTCCATAATCTTATATATGGGTACAAAGTCGACATTCCTGTATATACACATTTAGGAATCGATATTGAGTTGCTGCAAATCATTTATTTAACATATTTAAGTTAATTAACCTTCTTCATCTTACTGAAGTTGACATAAAGCCATAACGGCAGTGCATTTGGAAGAATTCCACAATCTTATATTTAGGTATAAAGTCGATTTTCTTGTATATACACATTTAGCAGTCGATATTGAGTTGCTTCAAATCATTAATTTCACATATTTAAGTTAATTTACCTTCTTCATCTTACTGAAGTTGACATAAAGTCACAACGGCAGTGCATTTGGAAGAATTCCATAATCTTATATTTGGATATAAAGTCGATTTTCTGGCATATACACATTTAGCAATCGATATTGGGTTTCTTCAAATCATTTCTTTCACTTACTTAAGTGGACATAAAGCCATAACGGCAGTGCATTTGGAAGAATTCCATAATCTTATATTTAGGTACAAAGTCGATATTCCTGTATATACACATTTAGGAATCGATATTGAGTTGCTTCAAATCATTAGTTTAACATATTTAAGGTAATTTAGCTTCTTCATCTTACTGAAGTGGACATAAAGCCATAACGGCAGTGCATTTGGAAGAATTCCATAATCTTATATTAGATATAAAGTCGATTTTCTTGTATATACACATTTAGCAATCGATATGGAGTTGCTTTAATTATTTACTTCACTTATTTAAGTTAATTAACCTTCTTCATCTTACTGAAGTTGACATAAAGCCATAACGGCAGTGCATTTGGAAGAATTCCATAATCTTATATATGGGTACAAAGTCGACATTCCTGTATATACACATTTAGGAATCGATATTGAGTTGCTTCAAATAATTGACTTCACTTATTTAAGTTAGTTAACCTTCCTTATCTTACTGAAGTTGACATAAAGCCATAACGGCAGTGCATTTGGAAGAATTCCATAATCTTATATTTGGATATAAAGTCGATTTTCTGGCATATACACATTTAGCAATCTATATTGAGTTTCTTCAAATCATTTACTTCACTTATTTAAGTTAATGAACCTTCTTCATCTTACTGAAGTGGCTATAAAGCCATAACGGCAGTGCATTTGGAAGAATTCCACAATCTTATATTTAGATATAAAGTCGATTTTCTTGTATATATACATTTAGCATTCGATATTGAGTTGCTTCAAATCATTAACTTTAACATATTTAAGTTAATTAACCTTCTTCATCTTACTGAAGTTGACATAAAGCCATAACGGCAGTGCATTTGGAAGAATTCCACAATCTTATATTTAGGTATAAAGTCGATTTTCTTGTATATACACATTTAGCAATCGATATTGAGTTGCTTCAAATCATTAACTTAACACTTATTTAAGTTAATTAACCTTCTTCATCTTACTGAAGTTGACATAAAGCCATAACGGCAGTGCATTTGGAAGAATTCCATAATCTTATATTTAGATATAAAGTCGATTTTCTTGTATATACACATTTAGCAATCGATATTGAGTTGCTTCAGATCATTAGTTTTACATATTTAAGTTAATTACCTTCTTCATCTTACTGAAGTGGACATAAAGCCATAACGGCAGTGCATTTGGAAGAATTCCACAATCTTATATTTAGGTATAAAGTCGATTTTCTTGTATTTTCACATTTTGCAATCGATATTGAGTTGCTTCAAATCATTAGTTTAACATATTTAAGTTAATTAACCTTCTTCATCTTACTGAAGTGGACATAAAGCCATAACGGCAGTGCATTTGGAAGAATTCCATAATCTTATATTAAGGTATAAAGTCGATTTGCTTGTATATATACATTTAGAAATCGATATTGGGTTGCTTCAAATCATTAATTTAACATATTTAAGTTAATTAACCTTCTTCATCTTACTGAAGTGGACATAAAGCCATAACGGCAGTGCATTTGGAAGAATTCCATAATCTTATATATAGATATAAAGTCGATTTTCTTGTATATACACATTTAGGAATCGATATTGAGTTGCTTCAAATCATTTACTTCACTTATTTAAGTTAATAAACCTTCTTCATCTTACTGAAGTTGACATAAAGCCAAAACGGCATAACGGCAATGCATTTGGAAGAATTCCATAATCTTATATTTAGGTATAAAGTCGATTTGCTTGTATATATACATTTAGAAATCGATATTGGGTTGCTTCAAATCATTAATTTAACCTATTAAAGTTAATTAACCTTCTTCTTCTTACTGAATTTGACATAAAGCCATAACGGCAGTGCATTTGGAAGAATTCCATAATCTTATATTTAGGTATAAGGTCGATTTTCATATTTGTTACTTAACCTTCTTCATTTTAATGAAGTTGACATAAAAGCAATAACGGCAGTAAATTTGGAAAAATTCCATAATATTATATTTAGGCATAAAACCGATTTTCTTGAATATACACATTTAGTTTTCGATATTGAGTTGATTC
>NW_026090874.1:0-6496 GCF_024586455.1 Bactrocera neohumeralis
TAATTTGAATCAACTTGGTATGGATTTCTAAATGTGTATATGCAAGAAAATCAGTTTTATACCTGAATGTTAAATTATGGATTTTATTTCCAAATGCACTGCCGTCATGGCTTTATGTCAACTTGAGTAAGATGATGAGGGTTAATTAACTTTAGTATGTTAAGTAATGATTTGAAGCAACTTGATATAGATTTCTAAATGTGTACATGCAAGAAAATCGGTTTTATACCTAAATGTAAAATTATGGAATATTTCCACATGCTCTGCCGTTATGGGTTTATGTCAACTTAAATAAGATGATGAGGGTTAGTTAACTTTAATATGTGAAGCTAATGTAAAATTATGGCATTTTTTCCAAATGCACTGCCAACCTACATTTGGTAGTGAAAGCTATTGCCACGCTCCTGGTAGGGATAGAGCACAGGTTGAGGACTTTTCTTAAAGCTTTTTAAATTGTCTAACCAGTACTATTGATTTTATCCACCTACGTCGAATACTTTAGCCGCTAGAGCGTTTACAATGTTGGAACAAAAATGTGATTTTCTCAAAAAACTACATTTGGTAGTAAAAGCTATTGCCACGCTCCTGGTAGGTATAGAGCATAGGTTGAGCGCTTTTCTTAAAGCCTTTTAAATTATCTAACCAGTACTATTGATTTGATCCACCTACGTCGAATACTTTAGCCGCTAGAGCGTTTATAATGTTGGAACAAAAATGTGATTTTCTCAAAAAACTACATTTGTTTGTGAACGCTATTACCACGCTCCTGGTAGGGATAGAGCACAGGTTGAGGACTTTTCTTAAAGCCCTTTAAATTATCTAACCAGTACTATTGATTTGATCCACCTACGTCGAATACTTTAGCCGCTAGAGCGTTTACAATGTTGGAACAAAAATGTGATTTTCTCAAAAAACTACATTTGTTTGTGAACGCTATTACCACGCTCCTGGTAGGGGTAGAGCATAGGTTGAGGGCTTTTCTTAAAGCCCTTTAAATTATCTAACCAGTACTATTGATTTGATCCACCTACGTCGAATACTTTAGCCGCTAGAGCGTTTATAATGTTGGAACAAAAATGTGATTTTCTCAAAAACCTACATTTGGTAGTAAAAGCTATTGCCACGCTCCTGGTAGGGATAGAGCACAGGTTGAGGACTTTTCTTAAAGCCCTTTAAATTATCTAACCAGTACTATTGATTTGATCCACCTACGTCGAATACTTTAGCCGCTAGAGCGTTTACAATGTTGGAACAAAAATGTGATTTTCTCAAAAAACAACATTTGTTTGTGAAAGCTATTGCCACGCTCCTGGTAGGGATAGAGCACAGGTTGAGGACTTTTCTTAAAGCCCTTTAAATTATCTAACCAGCTATTATTGACCACCTCCTGGTAGGGGGAATACTTTAGAGCTAGATAGTTTACAATGTTGAGGACGCTTTTCTTAAAGATTTGATCCACCTGCGTCGAATACTGCTATTGCCACGCTCCTGGTAGGGATAGAGCACAGGTTGAGGACTTTTCTTAAAGCTCTTTGAATTATCTTACCAGTACTATTGATTTGATCCACCTACGTCGAATACTTTAGCCGCTAGAGCGTTTACAATGTTGGAACAAAAATGTGATTTTCTCAAAAAACTACATTTGTTTGTGAACGCTATTGCCACGCTCCTGGTAGGGATAGAGAATAGGTTGAGGGCTTTTCTTAAAGCCCTTTAAATTATCTAACCAGTACTATTGATTTGATCCACCTACGTCGAATACTTTAGCCGCTAGAGCGTTTATAATGTTGGAACAAAAATGTGATTTTCTCAAAAAACTACATTTGTTTGTGAACGCTATTGCCACGCTCCTGGTAGGGATAGAGAATAAGTTGAGGGCTTTTCTAAAAGCTCCTTAAATTATCTAACCGATGCTATTTATTTGACCTACCTACGTCGAATACTTTAGCCGCTAGAGCGTTTACAATGTTGAAACAAAAATGTGATTTTCTCAAAAAACTACATTTGTTTGTGAACACTATTGCCACGCTCCTGGTAGGGATAGAGGAAAGGTTGAGAGTTTTCCTTAAAGCTCTTTAAATTATCTAACCAGTACTATTGATTTGATCCACCTACGTCGAATACTTTAGCCGCTAGAGCGTTTACAATGTTGGAACAAAAATGTGATTTTCTCAAAAAACTACATTTGTTTGTGAACGCTATTGCCACGCTCCTGGTAGGGATAGAGAATAGGTTGAGGGCTTTTCTTAAAGCCCTTTAAATTATCTAACCAGTACTATTGATTTGATCCACCTACGTCGAATACTTTAGCCGCTAGAGCGTTTACAATGTTGGAACAAAAATGTGATTTTCTCAAAAAACTACATTTGTTTGTGAACGCTATTGCCACGCTCCTGGTAGGGATAGAGAATAGGTTGAGGGCTTTTCTTAAAGCCCTTTAAATTATCTAACCAGTACTATTGATTTGATCCACCTACGTCGAATACTTTAGCCGCTAGAGCGTTTATAATGTTGAAACAAAAATGTGATTTTCTCAAAAACCTACATTTGGTAGTGAAAGCTATTGCCACGCTCCTGGTAGGAATAGAGCACAGGTTGAGGGCTTTTCTTAAAGCCCTTTAAATTATCTAACCAGTACTATTGATTTGATCCACCTACGTCGAATACTTTAGCCGCTAGAGCGTTTACAATGTTGGAACAAAAATGTGATTTTCTCAAAAAACTACATTTGTTTGTGAACGCTATTGCCACGCTCCTGGTAGGGATAGAGAATAGCTTGAGGGCTTTTCTTAAAGCCCTTTAAATTATCTAACCAGTACTATTGATTTGACCTACCTACGTCGAATACTTTAGCCGCTAGAGCGTTTATAATGTTGGAACAAAAATTTGATTTTCTCAAAAACCTACATTTGGTAGTAAAAGCTATTGCCACGCTCCTGGTAGGGATAGAGCACAGGTTGAGGACTTTTCGAACTATGAAATTTGATAAGTGATAAGTTGAAATTGATAAGTGTAATTTGCAAAGTCTTTGCAATTTTTATGTTCTCTTTGTAATTTCTGTTCCACGTACGTTCTCTTGTGCAAAGTGCAAAGCTTATATTGAAAAGTGTAATTCGCAAAGACTTTGCATATAATTATGCTGTTCCGTTCCACAAAAACTGTAAGCTCTATTTTTGCAAAGCAAAATTTGATAAGTTTGTCAAAAATTTGCAAGGTAAATGATCGCTTTGCAAACTCAAATTATCATAACTAGTCAAGCTATCAAAATGTTAAGACGTGAGTTTTTGTTCGGCAATAGTGAAGACGCGGTTAAAGCTAGAAATTATAGAGACCGAATTAATTTTTTGGGACTACAAAATTTCAATTTTAAAGAGTACTTCTGTTTAAATCCAATCCAGGCGGATTTTCTCTTAAATAATGTTGGACAAAAATTAGAGCACAATACACAGCGCAGTCATGCTTTGTCGGCTGAAAATCAACTGCTACTGTGCCTGCATTGGCTCGGAAATGGTTGCCAGTACCATGGAGTTGCAGCTTTGCATAGTGTTGCAAAATCCACAGTTTGCAGAACCATCCATAGAGTTGTCGACATTATAACAGACACTTTATTTCAAAAAACAGTGCGATGGCCCGATGATGTCAGTGGTATTGCTGAAAAGTTTTTTCTGATGGGTGGATTCCCTTCTGTGTGTGGTTGCGTTGATGGCACAATCATTAAAATTGATGCGCCTCCATTACAGGAGGAAAGATATGCTGACCGGCATAGAAACCACTCATTGAATGTGATGATGATATGTGGGCCAGACTACACATTTTACAGTGTAAATGCAAGTTGGCCGGGCAGCGTTCACGACTCAAGGGTGCTACGGAATTCGGCTGTAAGTCAAAGATTTGACAATGGATGGAGACCATTTCCGGATGCTGTTGTTTTGGGTGATAGTGGTTATGGATTGAAAAACTGGTTGATACCACCATTA
The DNA here is from genome assembly GCF_024586455.1 of Bactrocera neohumeralis. NCBI lineage: Eukaryota > Metazoa > Arthropoda > Insecta > Diptera > Tephritidae > Bactrocera > Bactrocera neohumeralis. The sequence goes on from NW_026090874.1 coordinate 3,978, forward strand.
CGCCGAAATCCCAATAATCCTGCCGAAGAAGTTTTCAATCGTTGCCACAAAAAAACACGCCGCATAATTGAAAATAGTTTTGGCATTATTAAAGAAAGATTCCCGTGTCTAAATTATTTGCGACTGAGGCCTGAGTTTGCAGGAAAGACAGTCATAGTTTGTGCCATCTTACACAATATTGCCTGTAGCATCGGAAGGAGTAGTGAAAATATACAACCCACTGAAGACACTGACAATGAAAGGGAGGAATTAGATGAAAGTGCTGAAGAAGAAGATGATGCCCTTAATAACATAGATCAAGAGAGTGGAATGGAAAGGGTTACTTCCCTGCTACAATACTTTACCTAATGCCAACTATTATAGTATTGTTTTAAAATAAAAGTGTTGTTTTGGCCATGACCTTTTTCCACTGCAAAAGGGTTGTATCTTTTTGGGGCATTTTTAGGGTTTGAGATTAAGGTGTCAGAGAATAAATAATAAAGGAAGTATTTTTGTATTTATTTGCATCATTTTATTAATTTCAGAGCTTTTTTGTTTTTATCACAAATTATTTCAAAATAAAATGTTTAGAAATCAAATACACACAAATGAAAAATTGGCCTTTGGTAATCAAACCTCCTCAAATAACAGACGCGATACATTTTCCGTTTCTGCCGTTGCAATTTCCAGTGTGATAGCAGAGGGTGGAAGTAGGAGCTCCCTCTCCAGTTTTAGGCATTGAAGTTTCCGGTAGTAAACCTCAACCTCAAGGAGCTCCATCCGGCATTTTTTCTCTCTATCCAAAGTTTCACTTGGAAACTTGGTAGAGCGCTTCGTCTTTCTTGGGTTTAGAGGTGGATTGGCAATTGTTTCTTCTGAAATAGATATTCTGGAATCATTCTCAACTGACGGTAGATTTTCTGAGTTGCCATAACTTTCTGGCAATTTCAAACCATCTACCACAGCTGATTCTGATTCCAGAATATCGAGGATGGCCAAGTCAGCTTCATCCATTACCTTGCCCTTCCCACCTCCGGATCCAGTATTTCGGGCGTTATCCCTTTTACTCTGCAAATTAACAAAATTAAATTCACAAAAATACAAAAAGTTTCTCGTTAAAAACCGGAAGCTCGATTTTGATTTTAAAGCCATGGTTTCTTGGGCAGATTTTCTTAGAATTTATCGTAGCTTACGATTTTGATAACCGCTTCGTCGAAAAAAAATTTACCCACTCTAGTACACATAGCAATTAGTAATGTTTTGGTTAAATCGGTTGTTATCAGCAAGAGTTGTTGATTGAGTGCACTGTTAACTCACAACAACAATGTCTATGTGATGACGTAAAATTATTTGCTATGTGTAGGCAATAAATTGTTGTACTTACCATTGTCCGGCTCTTCCAGAGCCCAAACAAACTGTCCCTTGCATAGGTCCATGTTTTTTCCTTCCTTCCATGCTCTGTTAACCTTCACAAAGAAATGTATACTTAAATTTGCTCAAAATTTACAATTATTTATTTAAAAAATACTTACTCTGTTGTTTTGAAAACTAGCAAATAAAATGCTTTTTTTATTAAATTTAAAAGCGCAAGTTTTTTTTCAATTTGTATTTTGCGGTTCATTTTAACAATTAATATAAAGCAATGCAAAGTGAAAAGTGATGAGACAGAAATGCAAAGTTGATAAAACGCTTTGTGGAACACTTTGCACACTCACTTTGCAAGAGAGTGCAAAGACTTTGCCAATAAAGCGCAAAGACTTTGTACTGAGCGGAAAGAGCGTAAAGTCTTTGCCAAAATATGCTCAATGCAAAGTGAGATTCGCAAAGAATATTGTGGAACAGAAACCCTTTTCACTCTGCAGTACAATATCAATTGAAAAGTGCAAAGTGAAAAGTTGATAAGTTGTTTTGTGGAATAGGGCCCAGTACTATTGATTTGATCCAACTACGTCGAATACTTTAGCCGCTAGAGCGTTTACACTGTTGGAACAAAAATGTGATTTTCTCAAAAAACTACATTTGTTTGTGAACGCTATTACCACGCTCCTGGTAGGGGTAGAGCATAGGTTTAGAGCTTTTCTTAAAGCCCTTTAAATTATCTAACCAGTACTATTGATTTGATCCACCTGCGTCGAATACTTTAGCCGCTAGAGCGTTTATAATGTTGGAACAAAAATTTGATTTTCTCAAAAACCTACATTTGGTAGTGAAAGCTATTGCCACGCTCCTGGTAGGAATAGAGCACAGGTTGAGGGCTTTTCTTAAAGCCCTTTAAATTATCTAACCAGTACTATTGATTTGATCCACCTACGTCGAATACTTTAGCCGCTAGAGCGTTTATAATGTTGGAACAAAAATGTGATTTTCTCAAAAAACTACATTTGTTTGTGAACGCTATTACCACGCTCCTGGTAGGGATAGAGCACAGGTTGAGGACTTTTCTTAAAGCCCTTTAAATTATCTAACCAGTACTATTGATTTGATCCACCTACGTCGAATACTTTAGCCGCTAGAGCGTTTACAATGTTGGAACAAAAATG
>NW_026090875.1:0-10784 GCF_024586455.1 Bactrocera neohumeralis
TACTTAGGAACCAGTATTAACACCACGAACAATGTCAGCCTGGAAATCCAACGCAGGATTGCTCTTGCCAACAGGTGCTACTTCGGACTGAGTAGGCAATTGAAAAGTAAAGTCCTCTCTCGACGAACAAAAACTAAACTCTATAAGTCCCTCATAATTCCCGTCCTGCTATATGGTGCAGAGGCTTGGGCGATGACAGCAACCGATGAGTCGACGTTACGAGTTTTCGAGAGAAAAATTCTGCGAAAGATTTATGGTCCTTTGCGCATTGGCCACGGCGAATATCGCATTCGATGGAACGATGAGCTGTACGAGATATACGACGATATTGACATAGTTCAGCGAATTAAAAGACAGCGGCTACGCTGGCTATGTCATGTTGTCGGATGGATGAAAACACTCCAGCTCTGAAAGTATTCGACGCAGTACCCGCCGGAAGCAGAGGAAGAGGAAGACCTCCACTCCGTTGGAAGGACCAAGTGGAGAAGGACCTGGCTTCGCCTGGCATATCAATTGGCGCCACGTAGCGAAAAGAAGAAACGACTGGCGCGCTGTTGTTAACTCGGCTATAATCGCGTAAGCGGTGTCTACGCCAATTAAGAAGAAGAAGAAGAGTATTTTTGATGCCGCTCCGTGACTAGAGTCTCGAGATATCGGCCAAAATGTTTCAAAAATTTCACCACAAATATGTTACATTTTTTTTTATTTAACTCGTACCTACTTGGAAAGCTGAAAAGCGCTCAATGTATGGTGAAATTATTTTTAAAAACACACCAAAAACCCATATGTTTGGTCAGATTCATCCCACTTAGCCAGCGGATTATACGTTTTCATATTAACATACATACATCAATAATAGTTTAATCATTTACTAAACGATTTGTTACCTACTTAGCTACGCTCTTTCGCTCTCAAAATTTATGAACTTTCGTCTTAACTAGCATACTTATTGATCCCACCTACAAACTTTCTTGCATTATATTTATATCAACATGTAGGTATGTATGTATGTAGCAGGCAGATCGACAAACAAAGTAGGCTTTGAAAAGACATCGAACTATATTACGGTGCATTTATTTTGCATAGAGAAATACATGAATATTTTGTTTTTTGTAGGTATATAGAGCTTTGACTTTTAGCATTAAGAAAATTCAAATTAGGAGAATATATGACATTGGAGTGTAAACATCGCCGGAGCGTTTTCTTTGGTCCCACACGTTCACTAGTGTCCGAAATTACCCCGGTGCAAAATTATTAGTTATTATATTTTTTTTTTTAATAATTATTGAAGTTTGTGTGAATTTGTGAAAAAAATAAATATAGCGTAAAGCGAATTTCCGAGCAAAACATGGTCAGTTTTGAACTGTTGAAGTGAATTACACGAATGTATGTGTTTCCTGATTTGAAAAAACATATGGTGTACCACTATTAATGTAGGCTTTTTTTAAATTTAATTTATTCTTTTTTAATTGAAAGAAAAATGCCACGACCCACACGAGGAAATATAGGTCGGCGGACGCGTCATGCAAATGCTACGGCATTACAAAGGCGATCACAGACTCCAGATGAACGAGCACAAGCTAATGCATCGCAGCGTGAACGTAATGCACGAAATAGATCTGTTGTACCTGAAATTATGCGTGCTGCTTTTAATTACAACAGTCAGATTAATTACAGTATGTATGGATATGTTGGAATAATGGACGCAATATGTCCACATTGTGATGCGGCTAAATTTCCAGGTGAAACGCCCGGCATGTGTTGTGCTAATGGCAAAGTGAGATTGCCGCCATTAGAAACTCCACCCGAACCATTGTCTTCATTAATTTTTGGGACTTCTGAAAATTCGAAGCAATTTTTGAGTCATATTCAACAATACAATTCGGTATTTCAAATGACTTCTTTTGGTGCTACTAACATTATTAGAGATAATTTTATGCCGACGTTTAAGGTAAATACTTAAACAGGATTGTCCCAATCAATCTGAATCATAAAAGTATTCTATAGTTTTAAAAATTACTATGCAACATATACCTAAAATTGCATACATGTTGCAGATTCAGGGCCAAATTTATCATCAAGCTGGTTTGTTATTGCCATACCCCGACGCTGATTATCAATTTTTGCAAATTTATTTTATTGGTGATGAAAATCGTGAATTGGATCAACGCTCTGCAATTGCTTTGAATACAAGATGAGAAATTATTTGTGAGGTACAAAGGTTTTTCCATCAGCATAAAGCATTAGTTCAATTGTTCAAAATTGCTCTCGATCGTATGCCCTCTGATCATCACAAAATCGTAATAAGGGTTGATAGAACACCTTTTGGAGAGCATGAAAGGCGATTCAATGCATCGACAATTGATGAGGTTGTAATTGTAATTCGTGGTGATCAGTTTCAACTTCATCGTAGAAATTACCAATTGCAACGTGTTTTGGAACTTCATCGTAGTTATGACGCATTACAATACCCAATATTGCATTGGAAAGGTGACGATGGCTATAATATAAATATACCAATGATTGATCCACGAACAGGTAAATAATATTTTCAATGTGTTGACATTTCATCATTTGTAGAAATTTCTTAAGTCACATTTTCCACTTATTTTAAGGTCTACATGTACAAAAAAAGTTAGTGCGATGAATTTTTATTCTTATCGATTGATGGTTCGTCCACAAGAACAAAACTATATCTTGAGATGTCGTAAACTATATCATCAGTACATCGTTGATATGTACGTCAAAATAGAAACAGAACGTCTTAATTTTATTCGTTTCAACCAAGCAAAATTAAGGTCTGAACAATATATTCATTTGCAAGATGCGATAGCGAATGATGCTAATATTAATGACATCGGACGTTTAACTATATTGCCATCTTCGTATATTGGTAGCCCACGGAATATGAACGAATATGCACAAGACGCAATGTGTTATGTAAGAAAATACGGTCGACCGGATCTGTTCAATAAATTTACATGTAATCCGCAGTGGGATGACATCAAAAACAATTTATTTGCAGGACAGTCGACAACCGATCGTCATGACATTACTGCGCGTGTTTTTCGGCAAAAATGTAAAGAAATTATGGATTTAATTGAGAAATTATATGTATTTGGGGAGGTGCGTTGCCATATGTAATCCATTGAATGGCAGAAAAGGGGATTGGCGCACGCACATATACTAATTTGGCTGGTACATAAAGTAACTCCGGATCAAATCGATAACCTTATATCAGCTGAAATTCCTAATCACACTGCTGATCCTGAGTTATTTCAAGTTGTCGTCAAAAACATGATACATGGACCGTGCGGTGAACTAAATATGAATTCACCATGTATGATTGATGAAAAGTGTTCGAAACGATACCCAAGGCAATTTACTTCAGGCACAATAACGGGCAATGACGGATATACATTGTATCGACGTAGATCACCTAATGATAATGGCAAAACGGCAACCATTAGAATGCATAACCAGGAAGTTGAAGTTGATAATCGTTGGGTGGTTCCGTATTGTCCATTATTATCGAAAATATTCAACGCTCATATAAATGTGGAATATTGTAATTCTGTCAAATCCATTAAATATCTTTGGAAGTATGTAAATAAAGGGAGCGATATGGCTATTTTCGGTGTTGCTGATGAGAATAGATATGATGAAATTACTCAGTATCAAATGAGTCGCTATATTAGTAGCAATGAAGCTGTCTGGAGGATTATGAGGTTTCCAATGCACGAAAGATATCCTGCGGTTGTTCACGTGAATGACCAACGTGTTTATTTTAATGTAGCAAATTTATTGGAAATAGCAGCGCAACCACCAGCAACTACGTTAACAGCTTTTTTTAAATTATGCGAAATTGATACATTTGCGATAACTTTGTTATATTCTGAAGTGCCTCAGTATTACACATGGAATGTGTCTCCGAAAAAATTTCAAAGACGTAAACAAGGAACAGCAGTTCATGCGCATCCTGGCATTTTCCAAACAGATGCAATTGGTAGAATATATGCAGTACATCCAAACAATGTTGAGTGTTTTTATTTGAGATTGTTATTAGTTAACGTGAATGGCCCAAAATCATTTCAAGAATTGAGAACAGTCAACGGTCATTTGTGTGAAACATACCGTGAAGCATGCCAACTTTTGCATTTGTTGAAGGATGACCTCAACAAATACGAATGCTGTTTGCCGTTATATTATCAACATGTATGCCATCAAATCCACTTGAATTATGGAACAAATATAAACATAATATTGCAGAAGATATTTTAATTCGTATGCGTCATCATGCAAGAAATCCTGATTTGTTGATAACTTTGGAAATGTACAACGAAGCCTTGATAATAATTGAAGATAGGTGTCTACGGATTGCAAATAAAACATTAGTACAATTGGGTATGACCGTACCAAATCGTGACATGCATGATCTGTTTGAGCAGGAATTCAATTCTAATGATTTGCGCTTATTTGTACAATCGAATATAACCAAAATGAATATTCAGCAAAAACATGTCTATGACACAATCATGCAAGCCATTTCCAATAATGCAGGTGGGTTATATTTCTTGGATGCACCTGGTGGTACAGGCAAAACGTTCGTTATATCACTGATTTTAGCCACTATTCGATCGGAACTGAAAATTGCATTGGCACTTGCATCTTCGCGAATTGCTGCTACATTATTAGAAGGTGGTCGGACAGCATACTCTGCATTAAAATTGCCATTGAATATACAGGTGATTGAAACTCCAACTTGCAATATTTCAAGAAATTCTGCTATGGCAAAAGTTCTGCGATTAACGTCAATTATTTTATGGGATGAGTGTACAATGGCGAATAAAAAATTACTAGAAGCATTTAATCGAACAATGCAAGATTTACGTGGTAACCAACAGCTTTTTGGTGATGCTTTGATATTACAGCCAGGGGATTTTCGACAAACATTGCTGATGAAATAAATGCCTGTTTGAAGTCGTCAGTTTTGAAGATATGTACAAAAATTGACACTGAACATTAATATGCGTATTCACCTACGAAATGATCCAGCTGCCCATGAGTTTTCAGAACAATTATTACAAATTGGTGATGGCAAAATACAAATCGACATAACCAACGGATTGATCACTGTACCGAACAATTTTTGTACAATTACGAAATCGATAGATGAATTGATTGAATGTGTTTTTCCAAATATTCTTCAGAATTACAGAAACCATGATTGGTTGACAGAACGCGCCATTTTAGCACCGAAGAACATTCATATCAATGCATTAATTTTCAAATTCAAGCAAAACTCCCAGGCGTAGTCACGACATATAAATCAATTGACAGTGCTATGAATCAAGATGAGGCAATGAATTATCCAAATGAATTTTTTAATTCTTTAGAACCGGTCTGAAAGTGGGTTCTTTGATTATATTATTGCGAAATATTAATCCACCAAAATTGTGTAATGGCACCAGATTGGCAGTGAAAAATTTATTGCCAAATTTGATTGAAGCTACGATCTTAACTGGTAAATCAAAAGGAGAAGTTTGTTTAATACCGCGTATCCCCATGATTCCAACTGATATGCCATTTGAATTCAAACGATTACAATATCCTGTGCGTTTATCATTTGCGATGTCCATCAACAAAGCTCAAGGGCAAACACTTAACGTTTGTGGCGTGAATTTGGAGGAATCATGTTTTTCACATGGCCAACTTTATGTTGCCTGTTCCAGAGTCGGTACCCCCAGCCATTTGTTTATTCATGCTCAAAATGGAAAAACAAAAATTATTGTTTATCCAAATATATAAAAATGAATGCCATTTTTCGTTGTGACTTTATAACTCAAGAATAGCTAGCAAATAATTAAATATATATTTTTTTTTATAAATGAGTTTGATTTAATATTTCACTTCATACGTAGCGAAGCACGTACCGGGCCGCTATAAACATTATATGTATTCATTGTATTGCTTTCAAAAAATCATAAAGTTCTGCTTATCTGTAACACCACATTCATTGACTGTTAGGCGGTACAAAGTTCGCCGGGTCAGCTAGTATATTATAAAAACAGATATGAAAACCGGGCAAATCATTCGAATTTTAATAGATACGGGGGTAACCAGTTCATAAGTATGTACGAACTGGAATTTATAATAACAAAAACTAGTAAATAAGAAGAGGGTAAAAACCATTAATGGTTCGACCATCATAAAATATTTTCATAATATTAATCTACTGGGCGCACAAGAACGTTTTTATGAAATTGATAGTATAATATAATTATTTAAATGTATATTGGATATATTGGGGAGCACTTACCACTGAGTTAAATGAAATAAAAATGTCTGTTTAATTTTGTACACGTTGGGATTTTTAAAAAGTTTATTTAAATTTATTGATTTTATTATACATATATATGTATAAACTCATTAAAAACGATATCGACGGGCGAGGCGGCGACACTCCAATTCCGGGAACGATTTGTGTTGCTCGAATGGTTTAAAAACGAATTGTGAGTCTCATCCCGATGTCCATCCTTTTTGTTGAGTGGGTACAGGTGTGGTGAGTTGTGTTGGTGTGGGGTGGTGATGTAAGTGTATGGTGCCATCGGATGTGGTGTATTAAGCTGTCTCATTAGGATGCGCTAATTTTACCGAGTAGAGGGGGTGGATGCTTAACTCATTTAAACATCCTGGGCCCACTAGGCAAGTATTTTGCCTAGTTTTATATATAATCTGATGCATGTAATTCGGCTAACTGTTGGTGGAGTAACCGAGGCCGCAGAATATTAGCCGTAAGAAGCGATTTAGGTTTTAATAGCTAATTATATTTTCTGTAAATATTTGTGCTTAAGGTAATAATTTATTTTGCGTGCTTTGATGACTTAATGTATTATTACACCAAAAAAAAAATTTTGCTTGTATTAATTTTATCAGCTGTTTACAATTTATTATTTATCGGTTACGCATACCGGTAGTTTATTATATGCCTTGTCTGTTTTACCGGCAATGTTTAGACTTTATTTATTCTCGGCTTATGAAGGATAGTAACTCCACGCCTGGCCAGATATGGCCAGAATGGGTACTATTTAGCCCTCGAGTTAGGACTGTGACAATAGAGGGATCTAGCGAGAGAATGGCCGTGAATGGATAACGGCTTCGATTCGTGTAGTTGAGCATTCTTCATAATTAATTTGATGCTTTATATAGCAGATTCCCATAATCACCAATATGAGGAGGGCTTATGTAGATGCGATAAGAGCGACCTTTGCTTTTTTGTAAGTCCAGGTGCGTCACAGTATTGCATAGGTAACATAGTGATACGTTTACACTAATTTGACGTTTAGTACCGCGCCACATAGTTTGAAAATTTTTAAGCAGGATTTTTGTATCATTATTGGCGAAAGCCATACTGCGTGGTCAAAAGGTTACGAACCTTGCTTTTTCTACCTTTATGTGGGGTATTGGAAAATTGTGGCTCTATTGGTTGTCGTACGATGTACCGGCCATTACATACTTGATCGAGTAGTTGCGGCTTTAGAGAAGTCTTCACAATACTGATCTTCTGAAGTTTTGTTTGTTATAAGGGGAAATTTCCTTAATTGTGAATTAAGGTATCTGTTTATATTATACTCAACTTTAGTTGGCATGGTGGGAACTAGTTCTGTAACTAGTCCACTTTGTGTTTCGCTGTGCAGCGTTTGAATTTTTTGTGCCTTTGAGCAACCTGGTGTCTCTTGGCAATTTTTAAAATTGTGGACTTCGGGATTTGCTTTTGCAACTAAGCCCGCGGTTCTTTTTGTAAAAGCGCTTCTTTGGAGTGAGATTGGATATGTGCTGTAATGAAGCATTGAATGATGTCGTTTTTGACAATATAAACAATTGAATTTGCTTTGCGCAATTTGTATATGTATGCGCATGTGACAGGCAATTTGTGCAAAGTCTTTTTGACCTGATAAAATTATTTCGTTCGTTAACTCTTAAGCTTTTAAACCTCTCGCAAGATTTACGTTTATGCCCTCTTTTACATAGTTCGCATGACGTTTCTTTTCTTTGTTCGGATATGACCGAGTGCGTTTTGTGAAAGCTTTTGTTTAAATTTTTGTTGCTTCTAGCTTGGGGTCTATTGAAGCTTCTATTTTGGTCGTGTTTAATGATCTTAGTTTTGATTATTTTTTCTTCTAACCTCACCTATTGGGTGGTGAGAAAATCTTTCATTTGTTGCCACGTTGGGCACTTTTTTCGTGATGAAAGCGATTGCTCCCAGAATTACCAGAATTGGGTCCCAGCTGTCTGTGGGAATATTTAGTGTCGATAGAACCGATAAACAATTTGAAACAGTGGATTCTAGTTTGATGAATTCTACACTTGTTCATTAGTGTCGTTACTTGTTTATCGACCAGTATTCTGTCGTTTTCGTATCTAGCTTTTAGAGCTTCCCAAGCCAAATTGAAATTATCGTCATTAAGAGCGAACTGTTTTACTATGACGCCTGCTTGACCTTTTGTTTTGTATCTGAGGTGATACAATTTTTGCGCTTGTGATAATTGAGGATGGTTTATCACACGGCCGTGAACATGTCCCGGAAGGACGGCCATTCTTCATAACCTTCGTAAAATATTTCTGTGTCACATGCGGGCACCTCGAGTTGGATGCCTGAACTTGCCTCTTGATATTGTTTCATTTGTGGCAGCTCTACTCTACTGTGGGGAGTAGGTGCAATTTCTTTTATTAGCTTTAATTGATCGGAGATCATAGCTTTCGTTTTTCATATTGGTCTAAATTTAAAATTTTGTGGTAGATCTTAATCGTCAAAATCTACAATGGCGTCATGAGCCGTTTGGAGGCGAGTCCAAAAATTTGTAAGATTTTGGCCTTTTACTTCTAATAACGATTCAGAGTTTTCGTGAATCGGTGAGGAGGCAAATCTAGTGCAGAATCTTGTGAAACTGTCACTTTCTGAAAAAAATTTAAAAGCCTGTTTTGAGCGTTTAACTCCTACAGGTGTATTTGATTTTTTTCGTTATTAGCCATTTTTTTTTTTTGTTCCTCTCACTGCGATTGATTTGAATAAGCAATATTGCTTAAAACCGAATACTCTGTAAGGTAAATATAGTTTTGAATTTTGATTTAGTTTGGTAAAAACGCGTGTGTTATATCGTGTTATTATTACCGTTTCTATTTATTTGCAAATAATAATATATTTTTATATATTTTAGGTTTAAGTTTGAAAATGTCTTTGATTTTATTTATTTATTATTTAGACAATTTATTTTTATCAAATCAGCACTTTTAATTTATTAAAACTTTTTCCATCCTTGTGTTAGTATTTAGGCACACCCTAATACTTGGAAATGTATGTACGTATTTTTGTGCAATGCGTTTTTACATACATAAGTAGGTTTAAAGGAATAGATAGTGCGAAAACGGAATTGAAAAAAAGATGTGCACTTTTATATGTTAATATGTAATATGTTTTACTCTATATGTAGGTATACTAATTTGTATATTATTAGCTAAATATGCTTATATGTATGTTTGCATTTTTTGCAACTCTTGTCTTCGTTTCTTGTTTATGTTATAATATTGATTTAGTTTGCGCCTTTGCTTACTTAATTTATGCAATCCTGCTTATTGCTTTGTTAAACATAAGAGGTATTGCCGGAAAATATTGCAAGTATACTTGATTTTTGCTTCTTTCTGTTTTTTCTTAAATAGTTGTGTTTGAATACACAAAGGTAAGCTCAACATATATGTAGGCATTTAGTTTTTTATAAATATTTCGATATACATATACTCGTAGTAAATTGTTGGTAACCGCTTTGTTGCGCTATTAAAACGGATTTTAAGTTGCAGATTTTATATTAGCATATAAAACCGTCTTTTTCTATACATATATGCATATTATTAAGAATAAAAAATGGACTAAATACGCTCACTTGGTTACATCAAGGGCTTTGTAGTTGTATATGTATGCATAAGTTTGTGTATTTGGTAAAATGCCTTTGCTCCTCTCCGAATGTTGGTTTGCCCGTTCGCCTTGTTCCAATTACTGTTCTCCGCCTGGCCACCTCCTTGCGCTGTTAGGTTGTTTGTATATATGTTTTAATGATCGCGCCCGTTTGTTTCGTTTTGTGTTTGTTTTATTGGTGCTTTAGTTTGTTCGCGCCCGACTGTTTTGATTTTCGCGCCCGATTGTGTGGATTTTTGTTTGTTTATTAGGTTTCGCGCGTTTGTGTTTTTTTTTGTTTGCTGGAACTGTTTTGTTTATTTTGTTCTCCCGTGTAATTTGTTTTTGTTTTTGTCACTTTTTGTCTCTTTTGTCTTATCGTGAATCTTTATATGTATACTAGCTGACCCGGCGAACTTTGTACCGCCTAACAGTCAATGAATGTGGTGTTACAGATAAGCAGAACTTTATGATTTTTTGAAAGCAATACAATGAATACATATAATGTTTATAGCGGCCCGGTACGTGCTTCGCTACGTATGAAGTGAAATATTAAATCAAACTCATTTATAAAAAATATATAAGTTAACACCAGAAGTGTTACGAACAAACCAGTAACTGCCGACGTCAACATCCGCCATGCGCCACAAGTCAGCAGAAACAAACAAGTAGGAACAACATCCGCCATGCGCCGCAAGTCAGCAGAAACAAGCAATTGCAAAACAACATCCGCTATGCGCCGCATAAGCGAAAGTGCTAACGCAAGTAGATTTAGGTAAATAAGAATATGTTAAATTGTAAAATTAAAGTTTAGTAGTTATTTGGTTTTGGACAA
>NW_026090876.1:0-4516 GCF_024586455.1 Bactrocera neohumeralis
AAATTCCACCTTCTTATATTTAGGTATAAAGTCGATATTCTTGTATATACACATTTAGCAATCGATATTGAGTTTCTTCAAATCATTTCCTTCACTTATTTAAGTTAATTAACCTTCTTCATCTTACTGAAGTGGATATAAAGCCATAACGGCAGTGCATTTGGAAAAATTCCACAATCTTATATTTAGACATAAAGTCGATTTTCTTATATATACACATTTAGCAATCGATATTGAGTTTCTTCAAATCATTTCCTTCACTTATTTAAGTTAATTAACCTTCTTCATCTTACTGAAGTGGATATAAAGCCATAACGGCAGTGCATTTGGAAGAATTCCACCTTCTTATATTTAGGTATAAAGTCGATATTCTTCTATATGCACATTTAGCAATCGATATTGAGTTTCGTCAAATCATCTCCTTCACTTATTTAAGTTAATTAACCTTCTACATCTTACTGAAGTGGATATAAAGCCATAACGGCAGTGCATTTGGAAGAATTCTACCTTCTTATATTTAGGTATAAAGTCGATATTCTTGTATATACACATTTAGCAATCGATATTGAGTTTCGTCAAATCATCTCCTTCACTTATTTAAGTTAATTAACCTTCTACATCTTACTGAAGTGGATATAAAGCCATAACGGCAGTAAATTTGGAAGAATTCCACCTTCCTATATTTAGGTATAAAGTCGATATTCTTCAATATACACATTTAGCAATCGATATTGAGTTTCTTCAAATCATTTCCTTCACTTATTTAAGTTAATTAACCTTCTCCGACTTACTGAAGTGGATACAAAGCCATTACGGCAGTGTATTTGGAAGAATTCCACCTTCTTATATTTAGGTATAAATTCAATATTCTTCTAAATATACATTTAACAATCAATATTGAGTTTCTTCAAATAATTTCCTACACTTATTTAAGTTAATTAACATTCTTTATCTTACTGAAGTGGACACAAAGCCATTACGGCAGTGCATTTGGAAGAATTTCCACCTTCTTATATTTAGGTATAAAGTCAATATTCTTGTATATACACATTTAACAATCGATATTGAGTTTCTTCAAATCATTTCCTTCACTTACTTAAGTTAATTAACCTTCTTCATCTTACTGAAGTGGATATAAAGCCATAACGGCAGTGCATTTGGAAGAATTCCATCTTCTTATATTTAGGTATAAAGTCGATATTTTTGTATATACACATTTAGCAATCGATGTTGAGTTTCTTCAAGCATTTGGAAGAATTCCACCTTCTTATATTTAGGTATAAAGTCGATATTCTTGTATATACACATTTAGCAATCGATATTGAGTTTCTTCAAATCATTTCCTTCACTTATTTAAGTTAATTAACCTTCTTCATCTTACTGAAGTGGATATAAAGCCATAACGGCAGTGCATTTTGAAGATATCCACAATCTTATATTTAGGTATAAAGTCGATATTCTTGTATATATTGAGTTTCTTCAAATCATTTACTTCACTTATTTAAGTTAATTAACCTTCTTCATCTTACTGAAGTGGATATAAAGCCATAACGGCAGTGCATTTGGAAGAATTCCACAATCTTATATTTAGGTATAAAGTCGATATTCTTGTATATACACATTTAGCAATCGATATTGAGTTTCTTCAAATCATTTACTTCACTTATTTAAGTTAATTAACATTCTTCATCTTACTGAAGTGGATATAAAGCCATAACGGCAGTGCATTTGGAAGAATTCCACTTCTTATATTTAGGTATAAAGTCGATATTCTTGTATATACACATTTAGCAATCGATATTGAGTTTCTTCAAATCATTTCCTTCACTTATTTAAGTTAATTAACCTTCTTCATCTTACTGAAGTGGATATAAAGCCATAACGGCAGTGCATTTGGAAGAATTCCACATTCTTATATTTAGGTATAAAGTCGATATTCTTGTAAATACACATTTAGCAACCGATATTGAGATTCTGCAAATAACTTCCTTCACTTATTTAAGTTAATTAACCTTCTTCATCTTACTGAAGTGGATATAAAGCCATAACGGCAGTGCATTTGGAAGAATTCCACCTTCTTATATTTAGGTATAAAGTCGATATTCTTGTATATACACATTTAGCAATCGATATTGAGTTTCTTCAAATCATTTCCTTCACTTATTTAAGTTAGTAACCATTCTTCATCTTACTGAAGTGGATATAAAGCCATAACGGCAGTGCATTTGGAAGAATTCCACCTTCTTATATTTAGGTATAAAGTCGATATTCTTGTATATACACATTTAGCAATCGATATTGAGTTTCTTCAAATCATTTCCTTCACTTATTTAAGTTAATTAACCTTCTTCATCTTACTGAAGTGGATATAAAGCCATAACGGCAGTGCATTTGGAAAAATTCCACCTTCTTATATTTAGGTATAAAGTCGATATTCTTGTATATACAGATTTAGCAATCGATATTGAGTTTCTTCAAATCATTTTCTTCACTTATTTAAGTTAATTAACCTTCTTCATCTTACTGAAGTGGATATAAAGCCATAACGGCAGTGCATTTGGAAGAATTCCACCTTCTTATATTTAGGTATAAAGTCGATATTCTTGTATATACACATTTAGCAATCGATATTGAGTTTCTTCAAATCATTTCCTTCACTTATTTAAGTTAATTAACCTTCTTCATCTTACTGAAGTGGATATAAAGCCATAACGGCAGTGCATTTGGAAGAATTTCACAATCTTATATTTAGGTATAAAGTCGATATTCTTGTATATACACATTTAGCAATCGATATTGAGTTTCTTCAAATCATTTCCTTCACTTATTTAAGTTAATTAACCTTCTTCATCTTACTGAAGTGGATATAAAGCCATAACGGCAGTGCATTTGGAAGAATTCCACCTTCTTATATTTAGGTATAAAGTCGATATTCTTGTATATACACATTTAGCAATCGATATTGAGTTTCTTCAAATCATTTCCTTCACTTATTTAAGTTAATTAACCTTTTTCATCTTACTGAAGTGGATATAAAGCCATAACGGCAGTGCATTTGGAAGAATTCCACCTTCTTATATTTAGGTATAAAGTCGATATTCTTGTATATACACATTTAGCAATCGATATTGAGTTTCTTCAAATCATTTACTTCACTTATTTAAGTTAATTAACCTTCTTCATCTTACTGAAGTGGATATAAAGCCATAACGGCAGTGCATTTGGAAGAATTCCACCTTCTTATATTTAGGTATAAAGTCGATATTCTTGTATATACACATTTAGCAATCGATATTGAGTTTCTTCAAATCATTTCCTTCACTTATTTAAGTTAATTAACCTTCTTCATCTTACTGAAGTGGATATAAAGCCATAACGGCAGTGCATTTGGAAGAATTCCACCTTCTTATATTTAGGTATAAAGTCGATATTCTTGTATATACACATTTAGCAATCGATATTGAGTTTCTTCAAATCATTTCCTTCACTTATTTAAGTTAATTAACCTTCTTCATCTTACTGAAGTGGATATAAAGCCATAACGGCAGTGCATTTGGAAGAATTCCACAATCTTATATTTAGGTATAAAGTCGATATTCTTGTATATACACATTTAGCAATCGATATTGAGTTTCTTCAAATCATTTCCTTCACTTATTTAAGTTAATTAACCTTCTTCATCTTACTGAAGTGGATATAAAGCCATAACGGCAGTGCATTTGGAAGAATTCCACCTTTTTATATTTAGGTATAAAGTCGATATTCTTCTATATACACATTTAGCAATCGATATTGAGTTTCTTCAAATCATTTCCTTCACTTATTTAAGTTAATAACCATTCTTCATCTTACTGAAGTGGATATACAGCCATAACGGCAGTGCATTTGCAAGAATTCCACCTCCTTATATTTAGGTTTAAAGTCGATATTCTTGTATATACACATTTAGCAATCGATATTGAGTTTCTTCAAATTATTTCCTTCACTTACTTAAGTTTATAACCATTCTTCATCTTACTGAAGTGGACATAAAGCAATAACGGCAGTGCATTTGGAAGAATTCCACAATCTTATATTTAGGTTTAAAACCGATATTCCTGTATATACACATTAAGCAATCGATACTGTGTTTATTCAAATCATTTTCTTCACTTATTTAAGTTAATTAACCTTCTTCATCTTACTAAAGTGGATATAAAGCCATAACGGCAGTGCATTTGGAAGAATTCCACCTTCTTATATTTAGGTACAAAGTCGATATTCTTGTATATACACATCTAGCAATCGATATTGAGTTTCTTCCAATCATTTACTTCACTTATTTAGGTTAATTAACATTCTTCATCTCACTGAAGTGGATATAAAGCCATAACGGCAGTGCATTTGGAAGAATTTCAAAATCTTATATTTAGGTACAAAGTCGATATTCTTGTATATATACATTTAGCAATCGATATTGAGTTTCTTCAAATCATTTGCTTCACTAATTTAAGTTAATTAACCTTCTTCATCTTAC
>NW_026090877.1:0-12988 GCF_024586455.1 Bactrocera neohumeralis
AAAGTGTAATTTATGTATTATTTTTTGTGTCTTAGTTGCCTTATTCGGACGTTTAACCATCGAGTATAAAAGTATATGCATTGACTGCATTTTACAATGTTTCATTGTTATTACATGTGTTTTTTTCAATATTCATTAAACTATAAATAATAATAAATTACCGCCTTTGACAGGAGAATACTAAGAATTTCATCAAAAAATATTTCTGAGTTGAATTCGCTTGCTTCAAGTAATTAGAAAATATATAGAACTAGCTGACCCCGCATACGTTGTCCTGCGTAAAATTATGTGTTTTGAAATGAAAAGAAAGTTGAATTTACGTTGAAAACACGTTGAAAATATCAATAGCAACCGAAGGTATTAGCAATAGTCGTTTTTCGGGTGGATTATGTAAATTCGCCCTAAGGAATTAGTTGAGAACACAACTGGATGTCAACCTACTGGTTGGCCTTGGAAACGAAAATATACGCCACATGCCTTCGTTACTACTAACATAGCGGCACATTTGATATTGGGTGACTTCATCATTTGAATTTTCGGCAGCAACTCCGAAGACAGCCATGTCACTACCTTTGTTCACATACTTGCAAATATATTTAATAGATTTTACGGAATGGCAAAATTCGACGTTTATGTGTGCTTTATATGCCTTGCAGAGTAATGGCGAAAACGGAACAACCCAACGATTATCAACTTCAATGCTCTGTCGATTTACTTTGACTATTGTTGACTTTCCATTGTGTTTTTAATTTCATTTTGAACACCCTTGCAGTGATATCGTGGCGATCAATAGGTGATTGGCTAGTAAATAATTCTTGTGAAATTTCTGTCCACTTTGGATTGCATGTGAATGTGATAAACAAATTTGGTGTGCCATAATGTCGTACATAGGACATAGCGTCTTGAGCATATTCATGCATATGTCGCGGGCTTCCGACGTATGTTGCTGGGAGAATAGTTGTTCTGCCAACATTCTGTGCATTTCCATCAGCATAAATGGCGTCCCGAAGATGAATATATTCCTCGGAACGGAGTTCTGCCTGGTTCAACCTGATAAATGTCAATCGTTCAGTTTCAATTTTCACATACATATCCACAGCATATTGGTGAAATAGACGCCGACACTTTAAGATGTGATTGTTCTCATTTCCCGAACCATCAGTCTGTATGAATAATAATTCATTGAACTAACTTTTTTGTTCGTTTCAGCACCTATAAACAATTTTTTGTTGTTATTAATTTAATAATATAAATTTTAAGTTAGTAAACATATATTTTAATGTGGTAAACATATATTGTTAATTAATTTACCTGTAACTGGATTTATCATCTTACTTGAAAAATGATAGCCGTCTTCACCTTGCCAAAATAGAATAGGATATTGGAAGGCATCATATGATCGATGTGTTTCAGACACACGCTGAAGTCGATCGTTCCGTCGAAGTAAAACAATGTCTCAGATTTCTAAATTTTCTCCCACGACGACAATAGACACTACATCAATTGTTGGCGCATTAAAACGTCCAGCATATTGTACTGCAGGCGCCTTATCGGCTCTGATGACAATTTTATGATTATCTGATGGCATGAGGTCTAATGCAGTTGTGAATAATGCAACTAATTCATTGTGTTGATGGAAAAATGTTTGAAGTTGTTCCACAATGGATCTTTTCACTGAGTTGTTGTGTGCGCAACGCTGATCGACTTCTCTTGCTAAATCGCCCATAAAATATATTTGCAAAAATGTATAGTGTTCATAAGGCATTGACAATAAGGAACCTGTTCGATGATATATTTGACCCTGAATCTGCAAGAATATAAATATGTATTTAGGTAATTGTATAGCAAATTGTTTGTACCAGTGTTTAAAAAACTGCAGTCGAATTAGCAGAAGTCGCAATATTGTTGCTATTCGCTACTTCAACTGCGAGCGATATCAGAAAGTACGCAAGTGCTTTTGCTTGTGCTTCTGAAAAAATCAGAAGTCGCATGCTTTGACTGTCGCAAAAATCAAACAGCTACGAAAATCAGAAATCAGCATAAGTCGCCGTTATTCGTTTTTCTGCTTTCTGCTTTGCTGTAGCTTTCGATCGTATCCATAAGTTGCCGCAGCAGCTATCGACAATTTTCGACGGTCGTCGGCAGTCACAGTCGCGAAATGTAATGCATTCGACTTTTTGCTACTTTTGATTTTTGTCGATGTTGCTTTCGATCAGCAGCGTAAGTCGATAAAAGCAAGAAGCGTCAGATTCGTGGAAGTCGACTGTTGCGACCGTTTTTGATTAGCTACGACTGTAAAGAAATGTTTGGCAATTACTTATAGTGTACATGAATTTTTTTATTATGTTGTTCATTTTCAACTTTTTTAATTTTTCTTAAGTTTACAAAAATAAAGAACTAAATCAAAATTCGTTGGAATAAATAACATAAAAACATAACAGTAAATTAATTTTTCATTAATTAATTAAGTGAACTTTTACATATATTGCATATTGCTAAACCCTCGGCTGCTTTATTTTCAAAATATTTCCACGCTGCACTTGGCGCCATAGCTGAACACGTGTGAGTCTAGCAGCGTTCTAATTGGAAGTAAAAGCAAAAGAGCAAAAAGAACAAGACGGCGACTGCTGGTGACTTCCACGAATCGGACGCTTCTTGCTTTTTTCGACTTACGCTGCTGATCGAAAGCAACAGCGACAAAAATCATAAGTAGCAAAAAGTCGAATGCATTACTTTTCGCGACTGTGACTGCCGACGACTGTCGAAAATTGTCGATAGCTGCTGCGGCAACTTATGGATACGATCGAAAGCTACAGCAAAGCAGAAAGCAGAAAAACGAATAACGGCGACTTATGCTGATTTCTGATTTTCGTAGCTGTTTGATTTTTGTCTATGCTTCGACTGTGACTTCTGATTTTTTCAGAAGCAGTAGCAGAAGCAAAATCATATGAACTGAAACTTTCCGCAGTTTTTTAAACGCTGGTTTGTACCACCACTAAATCTCAACATTGAACAGTAGCCTTCCATGGCAGTTTTAGGTAGTAGGCTTTACCAAATATTGAAACACTTTGTAAACACATCTACTCAACACTGGCTCAACATATTTTGCACCAGCTATATGGTTGTAAAACTAAATAAAGTTGTTTGCCATTATACTTATATACCTTGAAAGTAGGCATAAAATTGTCTCCAATAACTTTTGTTGCGCCAAATGATGACATTTGAAACCAATTATTGTATTGCTGGATATGAGTCAAAAAATGATTAGAATCTGGCCCATTTCCGGAAACCAATGAATGTAGTGGCTCTGGTGGTGGTACCAATGGCGTCAATTTGACTTGGCCGCCAATCCAACACAATCCAGGGGCTTCATTTTTGAATTTCAATACATTGCAATGTGGACATACAATATTCATTAGTCCAATAGCAACAATTTGCTCTGAACTGTAATCAATTGCCACAGTATAGCAGATTGCAGCTCTGTGGGGACAACATTACTTTGTTGATTTTGATTTCTTTGTAGTTCATTTCTTTGATTTGTTCTTATATTTCTTTGACTTGCCGTATTTCGAATTCTGCGGCCTAAGTTTGTACGTCTGGTTGGTGGCATTGTTAAAAACGGAAATCCAACTGAAAATAAAATGAACTCATATTTTTTCTGTTTAACCATGTATACCAAATTGTAATATTGTGTAGTCAGCAAAAGTTACCAAAAATCGATATAAGGTGAATTTAACTTACCGTGATTAATAAACACTTATTAGCAAACAAAAAACTTCTTAGTCTTTAAAACAAAACGAACTTTATCAAAAACTTAATAAAATTTACATGAAAACAGATTACCACAATTTTTTTTTTTTAATTGAATGACGTTGACAATTAAATTGAATTACGTTTACATTCGTTACGCGCGTTTTTTTAAATATGCAAAATGAAATGTATATTTTTCAATCTTTCTAAGAGATTTTCTTAACATTTTTTTCCATAAGAACCTTGTACAAAGTATTAGAAAACTGCAAAAAAACAAAAAAATAAGCCAAATCGGTTCAGCCATTCACGCGTGACGCCGTGACAGCGCATGCGTTGTGCTGTGTGAAATTATGTGTTTTGAAATGAAAAAAAAAGTTGAATTTACGTTGTGTTAAAAATCATTTATTTTCGACTTTTCTAAATTTTTTTTCAATGTAACGCAGTTTGATAAGCGACATTTTTTGGTTTCTATTCGGGCGCGTAAATGTACAGAGAAGATGGTTTTCCAACTCGGGAAAACGCCACGTATAATTTGGCCAATTTGGCATAAACATTCGTGATGGATTCATATTTCGTTGAAGTGAACTGACAAACGATTGGAATTGATATAAACCACTGGGTGGAATTGATATAAACCACTGGATCCGGAATTAGCCTATTTCCAATTCTTAACGAATACGATGTAAAATGTCTTCGGCAATGTACTTTTGTTCGTGTTCCATAATTGAAGCGGCTTTGAAGGCTGATATGTCGAAATGACCATCGCGAAAAGTGTGCGCAATGACAAAAATCAAACTGAACGATGTACATTTATTAATAGCAACCGAAGATATTAGCAATCGTAGTTTTTCGGGTGGATTATGTAAATTCGTCCTAAGGAATTAGTTGAGAACACACCTGGATGTCAATCTATTGGTTGGCCTTGCTTTCTGCATACCTATTTCTTCGGTGATGCATTCCATGCATAATATCAAGGCATTTCCAAATAGAGCAATGTTCTCACAAACGAATCACTGACGCAAGTTGAGAAAAAACTCGTGAATGTAAATTTTGTTGTTGGAAGTGTTTCCGCTAGCTGTACTGTATTCTCTGGGTTGAAAAACACTCTTTAGCCATTCTCCAAATGAACTGCGAAACGCACAAGAGTCAGAAAAGTCGATTTCACCAAACTACAATATCAAACATAGGCATGAGTTTTGAATGTGAATTAGACAATAGTGGCGAATATGGTACGATCCATATGTTGTCGACTTCGATATTCACTACTCTAAGTTGAATGGTAAATGTCCTGCCATTGTCGTCTGATGAACTACGACGATAGAGTGGATATCCATCATTTCTAGTTTGCTTTTCCGAAAGAAAAGCACGTGAATAGTGTTTCGTGCATTTATTGCAAGTTTTATATTGTGGTGTCCGCAAGGTCCATGCACCATATTGGTTTCATCACTTCGTAGAATTATGGATCTTTCGCTGCATGAGGAATTTCCGCAGAAATGATTTCATCAATTTGATCTGGTGTAACCACCATCCACCATTCAAAGAAGAATGTGTGCGTGCGGCAAACCTCTTTTTTGCAACTCAACAGAGTACATCCAGCATCCATACTTGTATATACATACGTTGCTTCAAGATGAAGTCCATCAAACATCGTAGCTGTTGTTTGAAAACTTGCTGTATTAACGTGATGATCGCTTTCTGATTGACAGCGATCCATAATTCCACACATATGTCATCGCATCCTGGGAGTCTCATATAGTTCATGTGTCTTGGGCTGCCATACGTTGATGGCAAAAAGAACGCCGACTGATATTAGCGCGATGTCTTCGTTGCTTCGTAACAAATTTCAATCTGTACTTGATCACTTCATTTGAAACACACATAAAGTTTTCACTGAATAATTTTCAATAATTTTCTTTTAAATAGCCGGAATAAAAAAACAAGCGACCGAAATTGAACGATTCAAATAATTTACAAATCAAAATATTAAAAAAGAAAACAAAAAAGAATTGTATGAAAAGTCACTTTTTGGAAATTTCCAATTTTTCGACTTTTCCTTATGAAAAGTATATGGTTTTTTTGTATCTAACCCTTTCCAGATCCACAGCGAACAACTTCTGATTTCATGAAGATTGGTTCCGCCGTTCTCGAGCGTTAGCGTTATTAACAAACAAACAATCATTTTTACTTACATCTGTACATATGTATATACAAAATAAAACATTTGTATGGGAAAAAGAAAAGGGCTGCTTTTAGGGGTTTTCCGTCAACTTTCGTAATTTTTTCTTGCATAAGAACCTTCACCTAATAATAACAAATACAACAAAAAAAAAAAACAGCCAAATCGGTTTAGCCATTCACGCGTGATGCCGTGACAACGAAAACGGTTTCATTTTTATATATGTATAAGATTAATCATATTTAATTAAATTATGTTAATTTTTCAGAACGTGCAAAAAATTAATATTTAATTACAAAAATACTTAAGTTTGAACAGGGACTGATATGTAAATATGTATTACAATTCCTTTTCGTTATATATGTTTTTCATAAAGAAATATTTAATTGATCTTTATGCAATCGAGAAATTCACAAAAGTATTTCTGTGCAAAAAAACAAAAAACAAAAAATAAACAAGTAAGGAAGGGCTAAGTTCGGGTGTCACCGAACATTTTATACTCTCGCATGATAAAGTGATAATCGAGATTTCATTATACGTCATTTACATATTTTTCAAATACCGTATTTTTGTAAAGTTTTATTCCGCTATCATCATTGGTTCCTAATGTATATACTCGTATTATGCAGAAAAGGCATCAGATGGAATTCAAAATAGCGTTATATTGGAAGAAGGCGCGCTTGTGAGCCTGGGTGCAGCTTCCTTCTGCAATTTCTTCCGTAAAATTTAGTGTTTCCGACGTTTTTTGTTAGTCGGTTAACGCACTTTTAGTGATTTTCAACATAACCTTTGTATGGGAGGTGGGCGTGGTTATTATCCGATTTCTTCCATTTTTAAACTGTATATGGAAATGCCTGAAGGAAACGACTCTATAGAGTTTGGTTGACATAGCTATAGTAGTTTCCGAGATATGTACAAAAACTTAGTAGGGGGCGGGACCACGCCCACTTTTCCAAAAAAATTACGTCCAAATATGCCCCTCCCTAATGCGATCCTTTGTGCCAAATTTCACTTTAATATCTTTATTTATGGTTTAGTTATGACACTTTACATGTTTTCGGTTTTCGCCATTTTGTGGGCGTGACAGATGGCCGATTTTGCCCATCTTCGAACTTGACCTTCTTATGGAACCAAGGAATACGTGTACCAAGTTTCATCATGATATCTCAATTTTTACTCAAGTTACAGCTTGCACGGACGGACGGACGGACAGAGGGACGGACGGACAGACGGACGGACGGACAGACAGACATCCGGATTTCGACTCTACTCGTCACCCTGATCACTTTGGTATATATAACCCTATATCTGACTCTTTTAGTTTTAGGACTTACAAACAACCGTTATGTGAACAAAACTATAATACTCTCCTTAGCAACATTGTTGCGAGAGTATAAAAATATTGGCGGGCATATTTAATGGTATATGTATATGATACTAGTATCGGGCTAGTTCAAAAATGAACAGTATATACAATATGGGTTAAATTTTATCCTTCTTGATTAAAAAAAAGATATAGTAATAAGAGAAAATAGGCTTTTACGAACTGTTTTATGAAATACATACAAATAAAATTATTGAAAGCCAAAGATTTTCGAACTTTGAAAAATTATCTGAAAACCAAATAAGATCATTTAAATTGGCCGGTTTTGTGTATATTTGTTGGTTTTGTAACTAATTAAATTTCAATCAATTTAGAAATCAAATTCTGGATGATAACTTGTTTTTTTCAAATTCGAATTTCCGAAACCGCTCAGCAGGTTGCTATGTGGCAGCTGAAAAGAAAAATAAACAATTTCAACGCTTCTACCGCTTATTGGGCTGACTTAAAATTTGTAAAATAGGGGTGTGCCAACTTGTCAGTCGCTCAATTTTTATCTTTCGGGAATGCCGGCTGTAGGTATAAGAATAATTTATATTTTTTATATCTAAAATTTGCAAAATAAATTAGATTGGTTCATGACATTACTTTTTGAAGATAATTTCATTTAAATGGACCGCGGTTGCGTCTTGAGGGGTCCATTCGATTTTTGGGCATACTTTTTCGAATTTCGGCCGGAATATGATTTCTTCGGAAATGAGAAAGCTGGAATAGTTGCTGGCTTTTTTGTAGATTTCAATTGAATATATATATATAAAGGCGTTAAATCGCATGATCTTGGTACCAACTGCCCATGCATCCCGAAATATGCACTGTTTGGTGTGGTTTGTACGCTGGTGGAATCATTGNACCGTATTTTTTCAAAGATGCTGTTGGACGCAACGTTACGGTGAATGGCATCGCTATCGTTTCGATGCTAACAAACTTTTTGCCAAAAATGGAAGAACTGAACTTGGTGACAAACAAGATGGCGCTACATGCCACACAGCTCGCGATTCTTGGCCATTTTGAGGGAAAACTTCGGAGAACAATTCATCTCAAGAAATGGACCCGTAAGTTGGCCACCAAGATCATGCGATTTAACGCCTTTAGACTATTTTTGTGGGGCTACGTCAAGTCTAAAGTCTACAAAAATAAGCCAGCAACTATTCCAGCTTTGGAAGACAACATTTGCCCAAAAATTGGACTTTTCGAATTGGACTTTCCGAATGGACCACCTAAGACGCAGCCGCGGTCAACATTTAAATGAAATTATCTTCAAAAAGTAAATGTCATGAACCAATCTAACGTTTCAAATAAAGAACCACAAATTTTATGCGTTTTTTTAAAAAAGTTATCAAGCTCTTAAAAATCAGTATAAATCAATTACTGAGGCGGACGGTTGCCAGGGGTAGATTTGACGATAATTAATTTAATATGATATGAGAGTGGAGTTTTTTATTTCAATTGAGCGGCATTGTTGCTCATATCGCAGTTTTTATTACTTTTCAATTGTTTATGGCATTGAACATTACAAAAAGGCTACAAAAGCAATAAAGCAAATAATCTTTGACTTTCCCTTTTCATGCTAACATCCGTCTTATTGCAAACAAGCATATACATACATACACAAAACTGAACAAGTAACACTTAAATATATACAGATATAGAGCGCTGCAGTTGGCCACATAGTCTCCTCCTTACCTACATAAGCAAGTAAGTCCTTTGCAGGAATCGCATTATTTTATTGCCTGTCCGCTTTCATTCTTCACGTAGTTTTTCCACTTATTGCCAACATTTGTCTGTTTCTAGTGATCGTTGCCAGAAACTTGTTTGGCTTTTCGCCATCAGAAGGCCAAATAAAAAATGTCAGTAAAACTACAAAAAATAGCAAATAAATACAACAAGAACATAACGCCTGACCTGAACTCAGCAAGACAAGAGGATATTGGCCAAGTCCGATAACGCTGTTGCACAAGTATTGGCTGCTGTCACACCACTAACACTACCACTGCTCCTTTTTTGCTCCTGTTGCACATTGGTTGTGTCAATTTGCATTTCACCAAGCATCGATTTCATTGCAATTGAATAGTTTTTCGTTATTTACGTGTGTGTGCACACAAGCATATTTACAAAGTGCCTACAAACATTTAAACAACTAGCACAATGTAGTTTTATATAATAGTTCATAGTTATTTATTTGCATGCAATCGTCAAATATTTCACATTATATGGTATATATGTATATATATCTATAAGTGTATAAACGCGTTACTGTAGTTATACATGGTGCTCCTTTTCTTTTATTCACCATAAAAACATTACATTTATTAAGGGTCTGTACGACTCCACGAAAAAGCATTAGTATATTATTTTAAATTACGATCTACCCACAAAGTTTATTCTAGGCCAAATAAACATATAGACCATAAATCCTTAAAGGGTTAGGCTAGACAGGAGAACTTTGAACATTTTTTCTGAGAGAAGCAAAAAACGAATCCAATTTTTCTTCTTCTGATTTAAACATGAAGTGAGATGCAAATAGTGACTACCTGACCACTCTGTAGACTCATATTCCATAAGGGAATGGTCGGACGACGAAGGTGCTAATGCTATCGGAAATAAATTTTATAAACGGTGACTTAATCTAAGTCTTTTTATACTCTCGCAACAATGTTGCTAACGAGAGTATTATAGTTTTGTTCACATAACGGTTGTTTGTAAGTCCTAAAACTAAAAGAGTCAGATATAGGGTTATATATACCAAAGTGATCAGGGGACGAGTAGAGTCGAAATCCGGATGTCTGTCTGTCCGTCCGTCCGTCCGTCCGTCTGTCCGTCCGTCTGTCCGTCCGTCCGTGCAAGCTGTAACTTGAGTAAAAATTGAGATATCATGATGAAACTTGGTACACGTATTCCTTGGCTCCATAAGAAGGTTAAGTTCGAAGATGGGCAAAATCGGCCTACTGCCACGCCCACAAAATGGCGGAAACCGAAAACCTATAAAGTGTCATAACTAAGCCATAAAAAAGGATATTAAAGTGAAATTTGGCACAAGGGATCGCATTAGAGAGGGGCATATTTGGACGTAATTTTTTTGGAAAAGTGGGTGTGGCCCCGGCCCCTACTAAGTTTTTTGTACGTATCTCGGAAACTACTATAGCTATGCCAACCAAACTCTACAGAGTCGTTTTCTTCAGGCATTTCCATACACAGTTCAAAAATGGAAGAAATCGGATAATAACCACGCCCACCTCCCATACAAAGGTTATGTTGAAAATCACTAAAAGTGCGTTAACGGACTAACAAAAAACGTCAGAAACACTAAATTTTACGGAAGAAATTGCAGAAGGAAGCTGCACCCAGGCTTTTTTTAAAAATTGAAAATGGGCGTGGCCTCGCCCACATATGGACCAAAAACCATATCTCAGGAACTACTAGACCGATTTCAATGAAATTCGGTACATAACATTTTCTTAACACCCTGATGACATGTACGAAATATGGGTGAAATCGGTTCACAACCACGCCCTCTTCCAATATAACGCTATTTTGAATTCCATCTGATGCCTTTTCTGTATAATACGAGTACATATGTACTTTAGGAACCAATGATGATCGCGGCATAAAACTTTACAAAAATACGGTATTTGAAAAATATGTAAATGACGTATAATGAAATCTCGATTATCACTTTATCATGCGAGAGTATAAAATGTTCGGTGACACCCGAACTTAGCCCTTCCTTACTTGTTAATAATACTTGTTAGTAGCGTAAGTACGTTTTCAGTTTCAAGCTAATCATTCCCAAAATAATTGTGGACTTATAAAAACATAGGTATTACATTTTTTCCCCAAAAATATTTTATAAAAAAAGTGACTTTAAGAGCAGAAAAGTTATTTACTATTGATTTAGAAACAGTATTACAGTGATTTTGTGTACATACTATAACAAATAGTGAGGCTTTTAAGTACCTTTGTAAATTGAGTACCTTAGAATTGAACTTCTCTTTTAATATCGCAAGCATGTCTAGAATTATTTGCATCTGAGCAGTGAAATACACTTATAAGATAAAAATATTTGTATATATAGTAAGATACTTTTTATAGTCATTAGTTAGTCGTTATATGTTTCAGATAGATTAGGTCAGCTTCCATATTGGCATTGCCAACTGTATCTGTTAGACCCCGACTACCATTCTACATTGTTTTACTAAACGTCTTCGATGCGCTACTTTTTTGCTCGCTAATTTTGGACCAAAGTTAGCGAATTGAATTCGATAATAGAAAATATCATTAAAGTGCCAAAACTTTTTCCAATGCTACAAAGTTTTGTGTTTCAGATTTTAGACTGTTTTTAACATTGTGAATGGTTCAAACAATAAATTACAGTCACAAAGGGTTATACAAAACATTTTTTTACTAATTTATGAATTTAATAATTGAAATAGTCTTTATACAAATTTTAGACATGAATGTTATTCAAAACAAGTAAGGAAGGGCTAAGTTCGGGTGTCACCGAACATTTTATACTCTCGCATGGTAAAGTGATAATCGAGATTTCATTATCCGTCATTTAAATATTTTTCAAATACCGTATTTTTGTAAAGTTTTATTCCGCTATTATCATTGGTTCCTAATGTTTATACTCGTATTATACAGAGAAGGCATCAGATGGAATTCAAAATAGCTTTATATTGGAAGAAGGCGTGGTTGTGAACCGATTTCACCCATATTTCGTGCATGTCATCAGGGTGTTAAGAAAATATTATATACCGAATTTCATTGAAATCGGTCTAGTAGTTCCTGAGATATGGTTTTTGGTCCATAAGTGGGCGGCGCCACGCCCATTTTCAATTTTTAAAAAAGGCCTGGATGCAGCTTCTTTCTGCCACTTCTTCGGTAAAATTTAGTGTTTCTGACGTTTTTTATTAGTCGGTTAACGCACTTTTAGTGATTTTCAACATAACCTTTGTAAGGGAGGTGGGCGTGGTTATTATCCGATTTCTTCCATTTTTGAACTGTATATGGAAATGCCTGAAGAAAATGACTCTGTAGAGTTTGGTTGACATAGCTATAGTAGTTTCCGAGATATGTACAAAAAACTTAGTAGGTGGCGGGACCACGCCCACTTTTCCAAAAAAATTGCGACCAAATATGCCCCTCCCTAATGCGATCCTTTGTGCCAAATTTCACTTTAATATCTTTATTTATGGTTTAGTTATGACACTTTACATGTTTTCGGTTTTCGCCATTTTGTGGGCGTGACAGTTGGCCGATTTTGCCCATCTTCGAACTTGACCTTCTTATGGAACCGAGGAATACGTGTACCAAGTTTCATCATGATATCTCAATTTTTACTCAAGTTACAGCTTGCACGGACGGACGGACAGACGGACAGACGGACAGACGGACGGACGGACGGACAGACAGACATCCGGATTTCGACTCTACTCGTCACCCTGATCACTTTGGTATAACCCTATATCTGACTCTTTTAGTTTTAGGACTTACAAACAACCGTTATGTGAACAAAACTATAATACTCTCGTTAGCAACATTGTTGCGAGAGTATAAAAAGGAACATAAAAGTTAATTAAAGTAAATTTTACTTTTGAACAACAATTTTTCATTTAAATTTAATGTTAAATATTCGTTTTTCAGTTCAGTCCCTGGTTAAAAATCAGCTGTAGCTGCGATTG
>NW_026090878.1:0-27929 GCF_024586455.1 Bactrocera neohumeralis
CCAGATATTGTATGTGGCGTGTTGACGAGTTGGAAACCTATCTTCTCTGTATATTTACGCACCAGAAATCAAAAAATTATGTTTATTAAGCTGCGCTACATTAAAAAAATGTAGAAAATCGAAAATAAATCATTTTCGTAAAAGTATATTTTCAACTATTTTTCAGTTCAAAACACATAATTTCACGCAGGACAACGGCTGCGGGGTCAGCTAGTAATTAATAAATCAATGCATAAAAATTTTACTGACGATCGACGTTCAGAAGCCTTTACCAATTCCAAAGAAAGTGAAACTACTCTTGAATCTCTTGACATTTCTAAAAACATTAAGCCGCCTTCAGCACCTGAGAAATCCCCCAAAACAAAATCAGCATCGATATTTGCACGCATTGCCCGCATGCGGATTAAAACTACTAAAATCGCATCAGTCACCCTTTACTCACTTCAATTAAAATTACCAACAATCATGATGATTGATAGTGACGCAGAAGTTAATTTACTTAAAATTGGAGCTATAGATATGCGCGCACCTATAAACATTAAAGAAATAATCGAATTACGAGGCGTTACTGACAATATTATTCGCACCATCGGAACTTCTTCTTCTTCTTCTTAATTGGCGTAGACACCGCTTACGCGATTATAGCCGAGTTAACAACGCCAATTGGATATTCCAAGCGAAGCCAGGTCCTTCTCCACTTCGTCCTTCCAACGGAGTGGAGGTCTTCCTCTTCCTCTGCTTCCCCCGGCGTGTACTGCGTCGAATACTTTCAGAGCTGGAGTATTTTCGTCCATCCGGGCAACATGACCTAGCCAGCGTAGCCGCTGTCTTTTAATTCGCTGAACTACATATGTCGATGTCGTCGTATATCTCGTACAGCTCATCGTTCCATCGAATGCGGTATTCGCCGTGGCTAACGCGCAAAGGACCATATCAATATCATCGGCATACGCCAGCAGCTGTACTCTCTTATAGAAGATGGTACCTTCTCTATTTAGTTCTGCGGCTCGAACTATTTTCTCCAAAAGCAGGTTGAAAAAGTCGCACGATAGGGAATCGCCTTGTCTGAAACCTCGTTTGGTATCGAACGGTTTGGAGAGGTCCTTCCCGATTCTGACGGAGCTTTTTGTGTTGCTCAATGTCAGCTTACACAGCCGTATTAGTTTTGCGGGGATACCAAATTCAAATTCGGAACAGTTTCGGTAAATATCCACAGCCATATGTACAATAAAATTTCATGTTGTTAGAGATGATTTTCCAATTGCTCAAGCAGGAATTATCGGTGCAGAATTTTTCCACGAATTTAAAGCCACGCTCTCTTACGAGCATCTAACATTTTCATTTTTGGACGTTATTATGGAAATAACCTACGACGATTGTCAAGTTATTCCAAAAAAACGACATGTGCATTTGCCGTCAAACTAACTAAAGATTCCCCGCAAGTAGGGCTCATACCTGATCTTTATATTACCAACAAAATTTCGATAAATGGCAGTCCTCAAGCGAATATCCAAGGTGAAGCATTCATAAAAGCGATTAATCATAGTGAAGAAGATCTAACAATCCCCACTCCCGTTGTAAAAATGGATGATCTGGGGTCACCGATCAGCGCATGGGAAGACGAAACACAGAGCAACACTGATAACTTGCTGGATAAAAATTTTCCCGAAGAACCAAATTCGCGTATACAATGACTAAATTATCGCAGACGCAAAATCGACAAGTTTCCTTCCACAATACCCATTCCTATTAATCAAATTTCTCAGGAGGAACTCACTCCCAATCGAGCAAATATAATCAAAAATTTAATTCATTTAGATCTTTTATCAGAAACGGAAATTTTAATTGCAAATACTATGATCGAAACAAACCAAGATATATTTATTCTCAATGGAGAAAACCTTGGAGCTACTAACGTAATTTACCATCGCATTAATACTGATGATTTACCTACTTGCAAAAAGCAATATCAATTCCCACAAATTCACAAAGAAGAAGTAATAAAACAGTGTGAAGAATTTGAAGCTAAAGGAATTATTCGTAGATCCGAATCAGATTATTCTGCTCCAATCTGGGTAGTACCAAAAAAGGAGGACTCCCAAGGTAATAAAAGATGGAGAATGGTTATCGATTATCGTGCTCTAAATGAAAAAACTATTGGAGATGCTTATCCGCTCCCAAATATTAGTGAAATTTTAAATCAATTAGGCAATGCCAAATATTTCTCGAGCTTTGACCTCGCCAGTGGGTTCCACCAAATTCCCATTCATCCCGACGACATTCATAAAACCGCTTTCAGAGCCCCGTACGCTCACTTCGAATTCACCAGAATGCCATTTGGCCTGAAAAATGCGCCACCAACTTTTCAAAGAATTATGGATAAAGTTTTAATTGGATTGCAGGGAACAGAATTATTTGTTTATATGGATGATATCATTATTTATTCAGAAATACTCGACGAGCATCTGCAAAAATTCAACAGAATGCGTGAACGATTGCGAAAGGCTGGACTCCAGCTGGAGCCAGACAAATGTCACCTCTTAAAAAATCAGCTATTTTACCTTGGACATGTAATTTCAGGAGACGGAGTTCTCCCTGATCCCAAAAAGTTATCAGCAGTATCAGATTTCCCGCCAATTTCTCGGTCTCACCGGTTATTACCGACGTTTTGTTCCTAATTATGCAAAAATATCCAAACCACTCACAAATTTGCTGAAGAAAGACACAAAATTTCACCGGGGAAATGATCAAATTAAAGCCTTTTGCGAATTAAGAGATGCACTTTGTAAATCTCCCATACTCCAATACCCGGATTTTACAAAAGAATTTATTATAACAACAGACGCGTGCGATTACGGTATCGGCGGAATATTAAGCCAAGGAGATATAGGAAAGGACCTCCCAATCGCGCATACATCGAGACATTTAAATAAACCAGAACGAAATTATTCAACAATTGAAAAGAAAATGCTCGCGATAGTTTTCTCAGTGAATTACTTTCGTCCCTATATCTTCTTCTTCTTCTTCTTAATTGGCGTAGACACCGCTTACGCGATTATAGCCGAGTTAACAACAGCGCGCCAATCGTTTCTTCTTTTCGCTACGTGGCGCCAATTGGATATTCCAAGTGAAGCCAGGTCCTTCTCCACTTGGTCCTTCCAACAGAGTGGAGGTCTTCCTCTTCCTCTGCTTCCCCCGGCGGGTACTGCGTCGAATATTTTCAGAGCTGGAGTGTTTTCGTCCATCCGGACAACATGACCTAGCCAGCGTAGCCGTTGTCTTTTAATTCGCTGAACTATGTCGATGTCGTCGTATATCTCGTACAGCTCATCGTTCCATCGAATGCGGTATTCGCCGTGGCTAACGCGCAAAGGACCATAAATCTTTGGCAGAACTTTTCTCTCGAAAACTCGCAACGTCGACTCATCCGTTGTTGACATCGTCCAAGACTCTGCACCATATAGCAGGACGGGAATTATGAGTGACTTATAGAGTTTATAGAACTATTTTCTCCAGAAGCAGGTTGAAAAAGTCGCACGATAGGGAATCGCCTTGTCTGAAACCTCGTTTGGTATCGAACGGCTCGGAGAGGTCCTTCCCGATCCTGACGGAGCTTTTCGTGTTACTCAACGTCAGTTTACACAGCCGTATTAGTTTTGCGGGGATACCAAATTCAGACATCGCGGCATAAAGGCAGCTCCTTTTCGTGCTGTCGAAAGCAACTTTGAAATCGACGAAGAGGTGGTGTGTGTCGATTCTCCTTTCACGGGTCTTTTCCAAGATTTGGCGCATGGTGAATATCTGGTCGGTTGTTGATTTGCCAGGTCTAAAGCCACACTGATAAGGTCCAATCAGTTTGTTGACGGTGGGCTTTAATCTTTCACACAATACGCTCGATAGAACCTTATATGCGATGTTGAGGAGGCTAATCCCACGGTAGTTGGCGCAGATTGTGGGGTCTCCTTTTTTATGGATTGGACATAGCACACTTAAATTCTAATCGTTGGGCATGCTTTCGTCCGACCATATTTTGCAAAGAAGCTGATGCATGCTCCTTATCAGTTCTTCGCCGCCGTGTTTGAATAGCTCGGCCGGCAATCCGTCGGCCCCTGCCGCTTTGTTGTTCTTCAGGCGGGCGATTACTATTCGAACTTCTTCATGGTCAGGTAATGGAACGTCTGCTCCATCGTCATCGATTGGGGAATCAGGTTCTCCTTCTCCTGGTGTTATGCGTTCACTGCCATTCAGCAGGCTGGAGAAGTGTTCCCTCCATAATTTAAGTATGCTCTGGGCATCAGTGACTAGATCACCTTTGGGGGTTCTACAGGAATACGCTCCGATCTTGAAACCTTCCGTAAGCCGCCGCATTTTTTCGTAGAATTTTCGAGCATTACCCCTGTCGGCCAGCTTATCAAGCTCTTCGTACTCACGCATTTCAGCCTCTTTCTTCTTCTGTCTACAAATGCGTCTCGCTTCCCTCTTCAACTCTCGGTATCTATCCCATCCCGCACGTGTAGTGGTCGATCGTAACGTTGCGAGGTAGGCAGCCTGTTTTCTCTCCGCTGC
The DNA here is from genome assembly GCF_024586455.1 of Bactrocera neohumeralis. Lineage (NCBI taxonomy): Eukaryota > Metazoa > Arthropoda > Insecta > Diptera > Tephritidae > Bactrocera > Bactrocera neohumeralis. The sequence continues at coordinate 4,567 of NW_026090878.1, forward strand.
GACACGGCACTCCTCGTCGTACCAGCTGTTCTTTTGCACTTTCCGAAAACCAATGGTTTCGGTTGCAGCTGTACGTAAGGAGTTTGAAATGCCGTCCCGACTAAAAAAATTAGTCAGAGTAAAAACTAAACAACCTATGGTCATAACAGATACCCCTAAATCCGCATTTGATAAAGTTGCCATGGACATGGTTGGCCCACTCAAGAAAACAAAAAAGGATAATATATACATCTTAACTATTCAAGACCTCTTAACAAAATATTCTCTAGCAATTCCATTAAAAAGTGGAGATTCCAGCAACAGCCATTGTGAAAAATTTTGTTTGTGTCTTCGGAGCCCCAAAAGCTATGCTTACAGATCAAGTGTCTAATTTTCTATCAAGCTTAATGAAAAATGTTGCAAAACATTTTCGAATCACTCAATACCATACGACGACCTATCGACCCCAGAGTAATAGATCACTAGAAAGATCACACCACATCCTCGCCGAATATTTAAAACAATATGCCAATGAACACACTGACTGGGATGAACTCTGTGAGTTAGCATCATTAGCATACAATACCAGTGTACATGAAGGGACAGGTTACACACCTTACCAATTAGTATTTGGCAAATTGGCCAGGATGCCATCAAGCAGGGCACCCAATGAGCACCCTGATACCACCTATGGTGATTATTTAACTGAGCTTTTCACCCGCATCAGTGATTTCCACAAAAATGCAGGTCAAAACCTCGACGAAGCTAAACTTCGTTCAAAAAAATATTATGATGCAAACGCAAACCCTCAGAATTTTCACGTGGGTAATAAAGTGTTTTTTACTAAAAGAGCCTAATAGAGAAAAAATGGGTGACCAATATGAAGGCCTCTATGAAATCCTTCACAGCAATAATGCAATTATTAACTACAAAGCTACTAGGAAAAAAGTACATTTTAATAAATTACGGCTCTCTCAAATGCAGGTTTCTCAAGCAAAATAATTTTAAACGAATTACATTTAAAAAACCAAACATTAGAATAATGCTAGGAACAGCACTCAGATACATGTTTCTCAAACAAATTCTCAAGCAAAATAATTTTAAACGAATTACATTTAAAAAACCAAACATTAGAATAATGCTAGGAACAGCACTCAGATACATGTTTCTCAAACAAATAACTTTAAGTACAGGGATATGAGAAAAATGGTGCACGAAAATAGCACTAAGAACAATGTTAAGAATAACAATTTTTTTTTTCTTCCGGTTTGAATTTCTTTTCTTCTATATATCAAATTTCAAAAACAACTACTGTTCCAGATGATCCGACTTCAAGCAACGTTTATGCTCCTAATTTTATGGGAAATTGCAAGGAGTATTGAAGGACTCGTAGGGTATGACTGCAGCGGATCTACCTTAAATATTACTTCTTACTCGCTACTGGATGTCGAAGAATGCAACATATCATTCGTGGAACCTAATTCAACTACAGTTAACATCGAGCTAATGCAACTGAATAAATATGGATCAGTTGAAATCAACGAATGCAGAGTACAGATAGATCGCACCATTCATCATTGTGGAATGTTTTCTCACGTTTCGGTCGTGCACAATTATCTCCGAGAGTATTTCTTAGAATTGGACCAAAAAGCATGCGAAAGACTACATCATTCAAATTCTCTACAAATTTCCTACAACATTTTTATCGATGAGCTCGTGAGATACATTCCGAATAGCAGACCAGTTACACTTGCAGGAAAAACGGCAACTACAGGACGATGTAAAGGAACCCAGTATAGCGACTCTTTTGGAACTTGGGACGACGTAATTGTTAACGCTGTTGTAAGAATTTTCTACACTACATACACCTCCTCCGTTGAACTTCACTCCAATAAAGTATCTCTCAACTCAAGAGCCAAGTGTGATTTTGTCCCAGGAACGTGCACAGATTCCAGAGGCACACTAGCTTTCTGGTCAGTAAAGCCACAGGATGAATGCAAATTCAGCAAATACACAGCTCTCTATCGAGGACAGGCTACCAGAATTGAATCCACTGCTACCGATCCACCAACCTATATAGGCACTGATGAGGAACTCACTTTCTCCCTGGAACAAAGAGCAAAAAGTTTTATTTGTGGATATACATTAATTCAAACAGGAATACCAAAACGTTTCATTATGGAACCAGCTCCAGGAGTGGAGTTTGCAACAAACAAAATTATTGACACAGAAAATGTAGATCTTATCCAATAACGCAACGCAAAATAGTTCATGCAGAATATCACATACGAAATCAGATTAAAAAACTCTATCACCACATCCGCCTAAGTCTATGCGAAGCGCAGAAGACAATTTTAATGAATTCACTGACACTGGCGTCCTTCGCCCCAGATATATTTGCTTACAATTTAATGAAAGGACCTGGATACCACGCAATCCCCACAGCAGAACAAGTTACCATCGTCAAATGCACATCAGTGCCGATCAGGCTACGAAAAACTGAAGAATGTTCATCTTTCCCATTGCTCTAACATATTTATTTTATGAATTACTTTTGGATTTTGAGTGTGTACACAAAAACGATTTACTAGAATTCCGGTTTTACGATTGTCCGAAATTTTGAGAGAAATGAAAGAGATTTTCACGAATTGAGATCGAATGACTTTCATAGATCGACCTGTTCTGGCCTAGTAGCCTCTTTCTGAACTCGAATCATGCTGAATAGATGATATTTATTAGTCCTAGCAAAATTGTTTCTCTCGATGTGGAGAATTCCACTTTTGATAAACTACTTGAAAACTTGGTAACAAACGTTTTTACAGATTCTCCGCGATGGAACATGTGTTTTATGATACGCCAAAGGCGTTCCAGCTATTTCATGCGCTTGCGAAATGACTTACTAGACTGTCGGTTTCACGATTTTCCGAAATTTCGATAGATTTAAATGGGTTTTTCTCGAATTACGAGCTAAGTAGGTTCGGCAATCGACCAGTTCTGGCCTAGTAGCCTCTTTCTGAAAACGAATTATCCTAAATAGATGGTATTTATTAGTTATTGCAAAAGTGTTTCTCGCGATGAGGCGCAATAAACTAGAATTCCGGTTTTACGATTGTCCGAAAATGTGAGAGAAATGAATGTGATTTGTTCGAATTAAGATCCACTGTCTTTCATAGATCGACCTGTACTGGCCTAGTGGCATCATTCTGGATACGATTCATGCTAAGTGGATCATATTTATTAGTTATCGCAAAAGTGGTGCTCGCAATTTCATTCGCGATTTCATTCTCTTGCGAAACGATTTACTAGAATTCCGGTTTTACGAGTGTCCGAAATTTTGAGAGAAATGAATGAGATTTTCATGAATTGAGATCGAATCACTTTCATAGATCGACCTGTTCAGGCTTAGTGGCATCATTCTGGATGCTAAGTAGGTATAGCAAAAGTTTTTCTGGCGATATGGAGAAATCAACTTTAGATAAACTACTTTGAAACTAAGTAAAAGACGTTTTCACGGATTCTCGATGTAACATGTGTTTTATGATACGCCAAAAGCGTTCCAACGATTTCATGCGCTTGTGCAACGATTTACTAGACTGTCGGTTTCACGATTTTCCGAAATTTCGATAGATTTAAATGGGTTTTTCTCGAATTACGATCTAAGTAGGTTCAGCAATCGACCTGTTCTGGCCTAGTAGCCTCTTTCTGAACACGAATCATGTCAAAGATATGATATTTATTAGTTATTGCGAAAGTGTTTCTCGCGATATGGCGAAATAAACTTTTGACAAACAAACTTTATAAGTCAGTAAAAACCGTTTCTACGGATTCTAGGCGATGGAACGTGTGTTTTATGATACAGCAAAGGCGGTCCAATGATTTCATTCGCTTGCGAAACGATATTAATTAAATGAGTTTTGTTATCTTTCGTGTTCCGTTCTTTTCCCATGTTTTTCAAGGATTTTTAGGAAGATTTTTAATTTATAAAATGGAAAATTGAGACTGGGAACTGATTTGTATTTGTAGCCAAAATGTGTTTCAAATATTTTGTGTGAGTCTTAAATTGAATTGAAGTAAACGGCCACTTCTTAATTTCATTCACAACAGTTGCAGGAAATCCTATTTTAATTTTATTTATTAAAAATATATTGGGTCAATAAATAAATAAAATTTCATTTATATACTTTTTGTTTTCATAAGTAAACATTTTTTATTCTTACAATACAATTACAAATGGCATGCGACTAGCACATGCTTTAACAAGAAAACATTCAGATATTTATCTGTTCGAAACTAATTTAATTACATTCAATAAATTTAATTTGCACGAAATTTAGCTTGCTTTTCTAGACAACAATTAGACAAGTCTGTTAATTAATTTCCTCTGAATTCTCGGGTTTTTGGATTACAATTGTGAGTACCGAAATGCGACAGTCTACAGTGGAACCTCCTTTGGTGGAAACACACTTGGTCTTGAGACGTTCCTTCATGTCTTCCCTGTATTCTTTCTGGACATCATTTGGCATTTTATTTACACATGGATTAACAGCCACCACCAAATCTACAATGGAAAATATTTGAATTTCAAATATTCTGATTTATCTATTTTTCTTATTCTTATTCGTGGTCACGTAATGATGACCTTTTAAAAAAATCTTACCAACTAGAGTGTCCAAACTTGGATAGGTGAATGTATTCCATTTGTTAACACAGTACTCTACTTTGAATTTGGCTGCAATTAGATCTTTCTTCATCATCTCGTCAGCATCTGCACAACCCTGGTGAGGAGGTGTCCACTTCTCTAAACCCTGAAAAAAAAATTTCAAATGAACTCATAATGAATTCATAAAAGAAGAAAGACATTTTCATGGAATATTTTGCGGTAAGTTGGCCGTGTCCAAAGCACGAAAGTCTAATTTTTACTGAATGTGAAATCCATTGAAAAATGAAAAATATTTAAGAAGCGAATGCTTATGAGTATTACCTGCATGTATGGTGAAAATCTTGGATCTTTTTCCTGTTCCGGATACATATCGTATATCATGTGATGGGAAATGGTTAAAATAATGGCTTTACCCCTGGTCGAAGAGGTTTGTAGATGTTCTGTAATGCTTTCTGTGTATTCTTACACCAGTGGAGAGCATAGAACGAAACTGCATGATCAAATTGTTCGATCAAGTTTTTTGGTAGCTCAGACGTTTGCATATCTAACTCAATGAATGATAGTTTATCATCAACTGCATAATGCTCTTTTGCTTACTCAATCATTTCTGGGGATATATCAGCACCTACATATTTAAACATGAAAGGAAGTCATATACTTATGATGGAAATCAGTTGCCACTAAAACTTTGTCAAACATTATTTTTTCCAATTTACAATATTTACCAACAATAACAGCCTCCCTGCCGACACATGGGACAAGTATATCTCTTGTGGTATTTCCAGGACCGCAGCCTATATCGATAATTCGACCATTCATGTTCCTGAATTCCTCCCAAAATTGACCGATCAATTCCAATATATTACGATTCAGGGTAGCATTCGTTGCAGCGTATTCATTTGGTTGATTCATCTCTGAATGATTCAATCAACGATTAATAAAGATGCTCGATGAACCAATCAACCTCTTCACCAAACACAAATACAAATACTCTTTCTTTTCCTATTGATTTGATTCTGATGAGCAATCGAAATATTATTCTATCTGAAAAATAAAAATAGGATGATAAAATTAATGAGAATTATGTCTCTTATGTGCGGTTCTATTATACAATAGTATACCTAAAAATCTTTCTGTTTAAGTTTACTTTTATCCCTTACCACTGGTGGGGGGAAGTAAAATATATACATAAATAATAAGAATGTTTTCTATGAGATTGTATTTGAAATCTGATTTTATTTTTATTGAACAGCTCCTTTTATACAAAATTCTTAACCTGTGTATTTAAATTAATTATCAGACCAACGCATAATACATAATAAGTGCGTTGGTCTTATCTAAAAGAACACGTACATTTTATCAGCAAATGCATTTGTATACATTTGCAAGTGTGCATCTATTGCGTTTCTATTTGTTTGTTTATGTAAGTATGTATGAGTGTGTGTGTTTGTGACTAAAAGTGCCCATACACGAGCACACAAGTGCGTTCGATCGGTATGTGTGCGCTTGCGGTTTATCGTGTATGGGCTTGTTCGCGTACCGATCCATGTTCGCGAAAATGTTTGATTTTTTACGATCGGTGCGCGAACATGTGTATCGTGTATGGCGTTGTCTGCGCACAAAATCTCATTTCTCTCGTGTCGCCGAACAGAGAAGATCGCGGACAATGGCAAGTGTTAGGGGAGGAGCCTGCTTTCGAGGCTTCAAAATCGATTTTTTTGAGATTTTTTGAAAGGATTTTTTGGGAGGAAAGAAATAATTGATTCAAGCATTGCATAAATTTCTAGGTTTATTGAAACAAAAATTCAAAGAGATTCATATTTTTATAATTTTCCATTCATTCCAAAAAAGTGTAAATTCTAAATTTTTTTAAAAATTTAATAAATTTATGCTGTTTAAAAGTATGTTAAAACTTGACTTTTCTTACATTTTTTTTTAGATTAAATAGATAAAGATATTAAAGTGAAATCTGGCACAAAGGATCGCATTAGGGAGAAACATATTTGAACGTAATTTTTGGAAAAGTGGACGTAGCCCCACTCCTACTGAGGTTTTGTACATATCTCGAAACTACTATAGCTATGTCAACCACACTCTATAGAGTCATTTCTTCAGACATTTCCATATACAGTTCAGAAATGGAAGAAATCGGATAATAACCACGCCCACCTCCCGTACAAAGGTTATGTTGAAAATCACTAAAAGTGCGTTAATAGACTAACAAAAAACGTCAGAAACACTAAATTTTACGGAAGAAATGGCAGAAGGAAGCAGCATCCAGGCTTTTTTAAAAATTGAAAATGGGCGTGGCCTCGCCTACTTATGGACCAAAAACCATATCTCAGGAACTACTAGACCGATTTCAATGAAATTCGGTATATAATATTTTCTTAACACCCTGATGACATGTACGAAATATGGGTGAAATCAGTTCACAACCTCGCCTTCTTCCAATATAAAGCTATTTTGAATTCCATCTGATGCCTTCTCTGTATAATACGAGTATTTACATTAGGAACCAATGATGATAGCGGAATAAAACTTTACACGAATACAGTATTTGAAAAATATGTAAATGACGGATAATGAAATCTCGATTATCACTTTATCATGCGAGAGTATAAAATGTTCGGTGACACCCGAACTTAGCCCTTCCTTACTTGTTATTTTTAAGTATAATTATAATTAATAAAAATAATTATATAACATGTTTTTTATGAGATATGCATTATATAAAAATATATTGAATTCAAACTGATATTAATGAAAACAATGAAATATTCAACCATTCAACTTCTCCATGAACATTAATCGTGTCTGCTAGACTCCCTAAATCGCTGCTTTGCCGAACTGATGGAAGCATTCCATTTTCCCTCAACTCCATTTTCCAATTACCCGGATCAGTAATGCGATGTGTGTCTTTGTCTACGTCAGATATTCGTATATATATAGACTTGCGTATTATTAGGAAATAATGTAATATGCAAATCGCGAGGACAATAACTTTCGCCTGTTCGGGAGTAACGTGACGATTAGAAAACGCGATACACATTTTCCACCACATTGCTCTGAATAGTCTATAATTAAATATCTTGTCATCATTTGATTTACTCATTGAGTCACATAAATTCTTATGACCGAGTTCAGCACGCAGTAATGTTCATGTTTATTTATTCAATATTTTATTATCCAGACTTAAACACGCACGCTAGCGATTTCTATTCATGTGTGAGATGATGTTACAGTTTGAAATATTTTCTGTTTTATTTTTACCGTGATTTTTTACTAGTTGTGGATTTTTCTGGGGGTCAGGAATTTTTTTTAGGTCGATTTTAATGTTTTCTTGAGGTCCAGGTGCTTTTTTATGGAATTGTTGATGATTGTCGGGTCGGTTTATTTAAAGAGTCGATAAAACTGTAATCATAAGTTTTGTAACATAAAATTTGATGAGTTTCGATGACATCACGGTGACTGGATCTCATCGACCTGACACGTCATGGCGGCGCTGCATTTTAGCCGGAACCTGATGCTCCTCATTTCGCTCTGGCATTCCCAATTCCCCGAAAATTGCCCATAAAATTTGTATCAATATCCACAAAAACCAGTTAACATCCCGTTACCCAACAGATTCACAAGTAATCCCAGCCATGCAGGACCTCCGCGCAAAATGAGAGCCACCATAAAATCATAACACCATTATCCCCATTTTAATGCACACTGAGCATTCCTGCGTTTTATGAATAACAAATATAAAAAGAGGCGCGATAATAAGATCGCGAGCCTGAGGTTCAATGCCTAGTTCTCGAAATTTTTCTCCTCCACTTCCCTCCCCTCACCCCAAAAATCTAAAAAAAAAAACCCAGAAAATTCCTAAACACAAAACAAATTACCTACCCGATTGAAAATATTTCAACGATAAAATTCCCGCTGTTAAAAACGGGTGTTGTTAAAAATGTAAAACCAAATATTCCAACTTTGCAATGTCAAACAAAACGAAACCCAACGTTGGGAATTGAATGGGAGTGGTGGATAGAAATTAAACAAATTTTAAACATTGTAAATGGAAAAAGGGAGTGAGTTAGCAGCGATGATCGCCGACCTATTACTAAACACACATGGTCTCCACTAATTGAACTACAGCCTCAATTTCAAATAGTGACAAAGGCATCGGTGGGAACAACTGGAGTGGACAGCAGGGGACAGAACGAGGTTGGAGTAGTAGATCGATCGATTTGTTGATGTATCCGATGGGTTGTAAAGCAGGACCATGGGGCAGACCGTAAACCAGATACGAGGTTTGGTATTCGTTTACGAGAGTTCAATTCCCATCGAAATCCTTCTCGGCCATCGGATTTTACCGTTCACCTCTCGATTGTGTACCACCCCAAATTCATTACTTTGGCTAGTGGCAGGCCAGAGCATCAAAACCGAATGATCATCCATGACAAGGGTTGCAGGACACTGAATACCAGCCACTGGGAGATTGCTAATGGAAAAGATAACAGGGTGCGGGTGTCATGAATGGAGCCATGAGATTCCGTGGTCAAAGGGACATTATCAATTCAACGGGGAAAGCCTTTTGCAACTCGATCGTCACTTCAGGGCCTCAAAATATCGATCTCTCTGACTCAATCCACCGAAAAAAATTACTTTTGCCAAATACATTTGCTTACCATCAGTAAATCCATGTAATTCTACAAGTGGTGATGATGACAATTGAATTTTTGGGTTGTTGTAGATGTAGTTGATAGAGGAATTTTTTTTCTTCAGTTACATTACGTAATTTTCTCGAGTGTCATTCTTTTTATGGAATACCCCATGGGAAGGGATTCCTTCGGGACTGAGAATACACAACCATTTTCGTAATATTTTGGCGAGCAAACCTGCCCTATTTTGTGCCCCTCTATCATTTCCCATCGACGTCAGAAGAGCAGCCCTCCATCGGTGGTAAATAAATCGTGAAAAACTTTTACGCGAGTTGAAATCGATGTGGTGCTCAAATATTTTTCATGGTAGTCGCTATCCAGGGGTCAATCCCTGTCGAGAGGAATTCTGTTGACTCTGGACGGAACGTGGATGTTGGGGTTTCATCCTATCATCCGGTGTAAATAAATCATCTTCGGGATAAAGTCGAGCAAAATAAATGGAAATCGATGAGATGGAACTGTTTTTTGTTCGAATTTTCAGGCGAGATGTGACTCCATCGTTCAGCAAAAAAATTAATAGCTTCGTGTCTTCACGGGATTTCTCATTACACGCTCTCATATTTACGCCTGACATATTGAAGATATGAAATCGCAATGGTATTGATTTCACACCGAAGATAACGCAAGGTTTGATAAGGTGAACGTCAAATAGGTGAGCTTTTCTCACTCTTCATCCAGTGTTTCATCTTCATCGGTTGCTCGTCACGTTGCCGTTGGCGTTCTTCCATTTTCCGTTGATTTGTTTTCTCCCTTTCATTCCCTTCTCACACCCTCCCTGAATTTTTTCTCCTCTTTGGCTTTCATCCACCGACCAAGATCGGGTAACGAGAAGCCGTCGATGCAATTTGTTACGGGAGCGTCGAGACACCTCACGGACAACGTGAGGCTGATGTGCAGACGGAAACCTCCCGTTAAGATGAAGACTGAGGGAGAAAATAAGTCACCGAGAGGTGAAGAAAAGGAGAGAAAAATATATTCTCCCCCGTTATTCAGACCTCTTGACTCGTTATGTTTTGCTTTGTTCTATTCTGGTGCTCTCTTAAAATAGATTCCCGATACAAGAGTCCCTCTTTCAAAAAGTTGTCAGCACTGATGGATGAGGAATTGTGAATGGCTCATTTTGCCCAGGCTTTGGATAATCCGCAGGGTCATACAACACTCCATCAACTAATTATGATGAATGGGGTTCTTCAGGATGACGTTATCGAGGTATAATTATGTTTTCATTCTGAGGACAACCAACTCAAGACGAGGGGCTAGCCTCGATTTACCTCAACCGAGTTGCATGATAATTCTGGAGTTATTGTCTGGGGTGACAGCACTGGAATCTTTTTTTTTCCTGTCGAAGACAACTCCAGGTGTTAATGCACTCGACTTTCGCTCAGACACGTGATTAGATTGCAGGTGAGATGGCAGTGATAATTGCAGACGAGAATGGGCTCAATATTTCAGAGAATCTCAGGTGAACTCTTGGGGATCATATCAGGGTCGAGTTGTATAAATAGTGTACACAGGGCATTTCGTTAATCCACTCAGTTGATGATCTAGAATGCAAAGAGGAAAGTAGTGCACGGTGGAGATTTCGATATCAACAGGGGTTTTACGGGGCTGGACTGAATGATTGGTGGGTAGTTTGCTGGGAGCAGGTTTAATCGCTTGCTGTCTCTGCTCAGACTGTAGGAAATACGCGAAATACAGAATTGCGGAGGATTTTCAGGGGATTACGATTTCTAAAATGGAAGGGAATAGGGCATTCGGGTAAAGAGAATCCATGTGTTGCAGGAATTGTTGATACTTTGAAATCCGATTAAGTAAACGACTGCCTGAATTGTTTCAGCCACCGGAAAAATTTGAATCCATTTTTTTAGATATATGTAATTCTATTGAAATTCGATGTTCCCGTGGATTTTTACGCGAACGGATCTTGTTTTGCGGTGAAACTGGGAACCTTTAGTAAAAATATTTTAACATTGTGACAGAGGAGACAATGAAATCATGATATTTCAATGAAAAAATTGTTTGTGATTTAACGCGAAACATTACTCGCTGGAAAATTCTGAAATGTAAACCTATACTTTCTACAATCCCTGAATGTGTATTTTTCAACATCGCGATGAGTTCCGCAGAGGAATGCCTTTATTTATCTCGTGTGTTTGAAATTCTGTACGTAACAGTCGATAAAGCCCGCAAATGACCACTGGAAAAAATTACCATTCGCATTTTAAGGAATTTTTTGACAAGAGCTGTCTAAATACTCATTTCCAGTCGGCAGAGGATATTTCATAAATTCTCATTGGAAGGCTGAAAACTTGCTGTGGAGTAATGCGAGTTGAACCAAGTTATGCGGCATATGGTATTATCCGTAAGTCTCACTTACCCTTACATTCGTGTACCACCAGGGCAATCCCACGAATCGATTAGATAACAATGTGGACGAGAGTAGTTAAGGAAAATGTAGAGAGACGATTCTGGAATGACTCGGAGATAACTCCGAAGGCATCCGCCATGAAATCAATTCAGTACGAAGGAGCAATTAAGTCTTTTGTGAAAGTGTAAACGAAGAAGAGGAGAAATGATAATATTTATGCTAATGGCTTGCGATATGATATGGCTTTACAGAGAAAAACAAATCTACCGTTATCTAATCATCGTTTTCGATTCATCAGAACATCTGCACATCCATAAAAAAAATTAAGGATCAATTCCTAAAGACTTCGGGTAATTTCCTGGATATTAAATTGTTTTTTTTTTGTTCCACGTATCGTAAAATTATGTCAATGAAGTTGGTGAAATGAACGGAAAGATGAATGAGTCGGGAAAAATATGGGGACCATCTGAAATGGCTGGGGTCGTACATCATCTCTGGAAAATAGTCAATGACTCAAAACACAAATTTGTCATATTTCCGAATATCGAGCTCCAAATTCCTTCCCCTTTCTCTCGTTCTTTTCCTTTTCGATACGTCAGAACGTCAAGAAATCACGAATAATAGTTTATCGTACCGCATTGAAGTTCATTCGAACGTCATTCACAAAATTCTCATGAATAATTGCAGAGAATCCCCGGATTTTATCAATTATTTGATAAAGACGCAGTCAAGTGCGAAAATTGCAAAATGTCGGTTGCCCCCATCGGCGAACACTGAGGCAACTTAACCGTCACAATATTAATTTTTCATAAAAATTCTAGTGCCAACACTGGAAATTTTATTGAGCAACGTGTGAATTTTTCGCGCGCTTATGCGAGTTTAAAAAAAATTAAAACCAAAAATTACCACGAAAAGCTCGTAAAACTGAGTTTATTCCTCCCGTTTGTCTCTGTACATTGCAGAGGATTGGCACGTGCGTTTACGTATTTATGTATGTATGTGTATGTACGAATCAATTTTATTGTAGACGTTTGGCTGTGTGTACAATCACATTAAAATGATAATGCGATGACAATTTTGAGTGCAATTCGGGTACGTAAGTATGTATGTATTTATTTTTAGTCCCTTAGGAAGTTTAAAATTGAAACACCATAAAAATGATATGTGTATTTGATTTTTATTAAGTGCTATGTCCTTTCTTTTAAAGGACAGTTATTATACCCTCATTTGGGTACATTAAGTTTGCCAGGAAGTTTGTAATAACCAAGAACCGTCGGAGATCTTCGATATCGATTCGAAATTTTGAACAAGTTCTTTTCTTGTCGAAAAGTTGCTCACTTGTCGGAACCACTGATATCAGACCACTATATCATATAGCTGCCATACAAACTGAACGATCGGATTAAAGTGCTTGTAAGGTATTGTCGAAGGAAGTCGTGCAATCCGCGAAGAAATTGTTCGGATCGGAACCCTATAGTATATAGCTTTGTATGAACGATCAGATTAAAGTGTTTGATGATAGTAAGTACTTGTATGGAAAGCCTTTTCAATTGACGATATATCTTCATCAAATTTGGCATGGATTATCACTTAATGCAATAACACAATCTCCACAGAAATTGTTCGGATCGGATAACTATAGCATATAGCTGCTATATAAAGAGAACTATGGGAGTCAAGTGCATGCATAGAAAACTTTTGAATTTGACGAGATATATTCACCAAATTTTGCACGGGTTACTGTCTAAAGCAACCGATCGAAATCAAGATCTTGTGAGGAATATTATATATTTTTGAAAAGTATTATAGCTTCGGTGCAACCGAAGTTAATGTTTTTCTTTTTTCAAGTAAAGATTACAAAAGTTTTACTAAATTTTGATTTTTCTCTTTTCTAAACGATATCGAAATTTCGATGTCGAAAACTTTCTGCGCACACTGTTCGAAGATAACATCCAAAAAACTTAACCAGCTCTTACGAAAGATAGTTTTATATGTAACAGAAAACAATTGACCAAATTCGGAGGTTTGTTATTGTCAGTAAGCGTAAAAATGAATAAAGTTTAGTTTTTGCGCAGTAATAAACTTTAAATCCTACGCTAACGACAAATTATTTACTATGTACTGGGAATGGAGATTTTATACTGTTGCAGTTTTTGAAAACTTGGCATGAGATTATATTGTATTCTTGTTGTGGGGGGATGAAATTTTTTCAGCTTCAGGTACATATGTACATATATTAGAAAACCAACTAGGTCTTCTACTTTTAAATATTATTAGCGACGCCTAAATTTTCGCGGCAAACCATATTTATCATATCCAGAGTAGGTCTGCAAATGCTCTTAAAACCACAGCGTCCGTTTCAACGTTGCAAGAATTGACCGGGATTGTATTCGGCATATAACTGTTATTTAGGTGATCTAGCCCTGTTTGGAACGGTAAGTAGTCTTAAAAATACTCTCGTGCCCATAGCGAATCCAGGAAGTGCTACTAATGCCGATAACACAATTAACTTTAATCACTTATGTTGAATGTGACAATCAGACATTGTACATAAAGTGATTATAAGATAAAGCATGTATATGTACGTGTGTCCATTATATATTGTATATTCATGAATACGTTGAAAAAAGTACGTAATTTTGGAAGTAATGTATTTCGTGAAAAAATTATCAGAAATACATTTCTCCAATTGGAAATACCATTTAAAGTTAGTAGACCTACTGAATAACACTAAGGCATTGTCAGCGAAGGCCTAGTAATTTCATCGTTTTTGGATAGATAATGTTACCAGTTTGCGCATATATTATGCGTAATAAGATAAAAGTGGCGAAGTAAAAGTCATGGAAATGAACACAATTAAAACAAGTAAGGAAGGGCTAAGTTCGGGTGTCACCGAACATTTTATACTCTCGCATGGTAAAGTGATAATCGAGATTTCATTATTCGTCATTTAAATATTTTTCAAATACCGTATTTTTGTAAAGTTTTATTCCGCTATCATCATTGGTTCCTACTGTATTATACAGAGAAGGCATCAGATGGAATTCAAAATAGCTTTATATTAGAAGAAGGTGGTTGTGAACCGATTTCACCCATATTTCGTATATCAGGGTGTTAAGAAAACATTATGACGAATTTCATTGAAACGGTCTAGTAGTTCCTGAGATATGGTTCTTGGATAAGCACGCCCATAAAAAATCTGGATGTAGTTTGCCACTTCTTCCGTAAAATAGTCGGTTAACGCACTTTTAGTGATTTTCAACATAACTTTGTATGGGAGGTGGGCGTGGTTATTATCCGATTTCTTCCATTTTTGAAATGTATATGGAAATTCTAAAAAAACGGCTCTGTCAGTATCAAGCTATATAGTTTTATGTTAGGGGGCGGGGCCACGCCCACATTTCCAAAAAAATTACTTCCAAATATGTCCCTCCCTAATGCGATCCTTTGTGCCAAATTTCACTTTAATATCTTTATTTATGGCTTAGTTATGACACTTTATAGGTTTTTTGTTTCCGCCATTTTGTGGGCGTGGCAGTGGGCCGATTTTGCCCATCTTCGAACCTAACCTTCTTATGGAGGAATACGTGTACCAAGTTTTATGATATCTCAATTTTTGTTAAAACGGAGACAGACGGACGGACGGACGGACAGAAAAAGACATCCGGGATACTCGTCGCCCTGATCACTTTGGTATATATCAACTCTTTTAGTTTTAGACTTACAAACAACCGTTATGTGAACAAAACTATAATCTCTCGTTAGCAACATTGTTGCGAGAGTATAAAAATAGGTAATGTGGCTTAAAGCCGACTGTGTTATCGACTACCAACGCAATAATAACAGTACTGCCTATGTACATATGTATGTATAAATGTACATATATTTTTAGTACTTGACAACGAAACGCTCACTGATAAGCATATAAAATCTGCGGTTTGCCAAACAATAAAGAACCTTAAAACTGCTACTTTCATATTTTCTTCGTCATCATATCAAGCATGTTTTACATATAATATTATAATATATTTGCAAATACATGCATATGTACATACATATGTGGCTATGTTGAATTAAGTTTGTTGAAACGGTACAACAAAAAATACTGGGATATTAGTACGTTAATCAACGCTGATAGCGCCCATACACGAGCACACATGTGCGTTCGATCTGTGTGAATTCGTTTGCCCATACACGACACACAAATTTTTGGTCGTTCTTCACTTTTTATTTCTAATTAGCACTTTTATATACATATGTTTTCTTTGTATTTCGTTAAAATGCCAACTTATATTTTTTTGAATTTTATTTTTATATTTATCATTTTTCGTTTGCCAAAATGCCACTTAATTTTTTTATAAGATCAATAAATTCTGATACGAAATTTTTGAAACTTTAAACAATTGATTTTTTTTGCTTAAATCTCTTTAAAAATTATCTAAGAATATGTCCCAAATAGATGGGAATTCGAAATATTATCAAAGCTAGAAGGGAAATAGTGACCGAGCGTCTAGCAGATACATATATATGTATATGTACGTAGTTGAGCGCTTGGGCAAAAAGCGAAAACTTTTAAGTGCGATTTCTCGGTTTTTCATTTTTACGATTATTCTTAATTGGCGGGCAGGATAGAAAAAAACTAAAGGTCGTATGCAATTAGGGCAAAGTTTATTATCGCATAATTTATATTAAAAAACTAAGAAAAGTCAAGTTTGAACATATTTTTAAACAACATAAACTAAATTTTTTTGTTCAAGAACCACTTTTTTTCAATTTAAAAAAAAATTTAAAAATTTTACACTTTTTTTTTGAATTTTCTTAGTTTAACTAGAAGATAAATTATTAAAAAATATGAATCTATTTGAATTTTTTTTCCGATAGAAATTGCGACCTGCATCCTGCCTGCCGTCCGACAAATGCACATGCGAGATGCATCGGGCAATTGCTTCCCAAAGGCAGAATATCAAAGATTTCGTTTCCAAAAAATTTGTGAATGATGCTTAAATATATAACTATAAAGCCTAGAAATTTGGCTTGAATCAATTATTTCTTTCCCTCTCAAAAAAAATCCTCAAAAAAAATCGATTTTTTGAAGCCTCGAAAGCAGGCTCTCCCCTTAACACTTGCCATTGTCCGCGATCTTCACTGTTCGGCGACACTAGAGAAATGAGATTTTGTGCGCATACACGACACACATGTGCGCGCACCGATCGTAAAAAAGCAAACATTTTCACGAACATGGATCGGTACGCGCACAAGCCCATACACGAGTAAACCGAGCATACCGATCGAACGCACTTGTGTGCTCGTGTATGGGCACTTTGAGCGAAATACATACATACAAAACAAACTGCTAGTAAATGAATAAGAAATCAAATGTATGAAGCGTCAAAAGCAAAACAAATATTTGCTTAATAATTTTTAGATAATAATCAAGGGAGAGGAGAGAATGTGCGGAGCAGAGGAGCGGCCGAAATGCTACGCATTATAAGTGTGTGATAAGTAGTAGGTAGAAGAAGAATACTACATCATGTTTAAAGCTCTTATGGGGGCTCAAAGTAGTCACTTGCAATTGAGCTTTATTAATCATATAATTTAAGAAGCACACTTAAATATAGGGTTGACTGAAGCCCATTAAGAGAGTGTTATTATGTCGGTGCAAATATTATGAATATGCACAGGCTTATTTGGTCCTTACGACATTTGCTTCTAAGTAACTGGAACAGACCGAATTTATACTGTGTATAGCTGCCAAGGACTATAGTTTCCAGCTTTATCAGCTTAGCTACATTCATCTAAAATGAATTTATTAAAAAAGAAGAAGTTTTTAATAATACTTTAAACTTTAATTGTGCCAATTTTTACCAGATTATTTATATTATACAATATACAATTAAACATTTAATATTAACTTCTTAATTTTCAAAGTGTTTGTTAAACCTTTCATATGCTATGTATTCGTAAAATCTGCAAGCAGCAGTTTCGTGCCTCAACCGAAAAAACTTGGGGATGAATAATTGTGGTATACACGTGATACTGACAGCTAACGTTAACAGAACCATACACACTTTTGATTTTTAAATACAATTAATTTTTTAAAGAATTATTCTGAATAATTCTCTTGTCATATTATTTTGGAATAGGAAATGGAAATAACTTAGTTGCTAGGGCTACTTATGTATTTCAGCCGAGTACCTAATTACTGTGTTGCCATCCGGTGCGGTGCGCTTTTAGACACAACAAAAACAAATCGCTTACTCACCTGATGTGCCGAACACAATGCTCGCGACAGACTGCAGCAGCACGACAGTGAACTGAAAATGGCGTTGTGAATCCTACTACATGAACAAAACAACGCAGTTGTCCATTTGCATGTACACAATTTCGTTGTGGCCGTACTAATACCTTGCACTTCAATGAAATTTTAATATTTTGTTCAAAGTGAAATTTTTATGCAAAAAATAAGTAAATAGATAAATTGATTTGTTTTAAATTATCAATTTTTATTATAAATGATGTAACAGAGCTATTTTATGCTTTTATTTGTAAAATAACGTCAGGTTTGTTAGAGCTCTGAATAATTATACATTTTACATATTAGTGGCATCACCACTCTTCTTCGTCTCTCTACTGTCAACTCTATTGTCGTCCTACTGTCGTTGGCAAATATAAGAAAATATTGAAGTTATCGAGAACGACAACTGTCGGCCTGCAGTCGTGTAGTCGTATAGTCGTGCAGCTGTCAAAATAGGTCTGTCCATAAGAACGTGTGTATTTTGATATTTGACAGATGTCGTTTGCAGTCTGTCGCGAGTATTGTGTTCAACACATGACTGTTGTGATATATACATATGTACATATATACGTTTGCAATTTGGACTTATAGCCCGAATGGCACTCCAGAAATCTATGTTGACGCAAAATGCGCTGTTTACACAAAACCCAACTTCCAAATGTTCCGTTTCCCCTACTAGATCACCAGCACAATGTATGGGATGACCAACGAAACAAATACGATGATTTTTTAAGTTTTTACCTCAGTCACTGTTATTGTTAATGCGTGATTCACTATTATAAATATCCAAATTAGTCGTACAATACGAACTACACGTTATCCAAACAAAATGATTCCGATTTTAATGTGTACCAGCCAGACAATGTAGAAACATAGAGAAGGTGCAGGTTAATACAACACCTATCAACAATTCGACAACATAACTTGCGCAACTACTACTACATAACTTACTGACTTAAGCAAATCGCCGCAGCAGTTTCAGTAACAACGACTTGACTTCCGGCACGCGCACCCGAAATGCTTATGCACCTTCACAAGCCAATTCCTGGAAGTGCATCACGCGACCACACTGCAGGCTAGACGGAATTTAGGTATAAAATTATGTTAAGCACTAATTTTAGACACATTTTATGTCAATCAGTAAAGTAACGCGGTCGCGTGCCATCCATGCAGCACCGTTGTTAAACGCGAAAACAATTTTGTTTTTTTTTACCTTTCTCAACGAGAGAAAGCTTAACTGGCGCCCGAGCGAATTGCAAGCGAGTGTAAAGCTGTTTGTACTAAAAGTCACGTAAAGTGCAAGGACAACTTAGATGCAAAGGAGCGTAAAGCCACCTGTATCACGCGCCGTGTAAAAGTGTAAAAACTTAGCTAAAAAGTTAGGCGTAAAGCTACTTTGCTAAAAACAAAAAGCGTCGATCGGTCGGTTCCTTAGTAGCTTAGGCAAAAAGGAGACATTACGTGTCGGCCTGAGATCGCGGATATAAAAAAAATTTTAAACTAGAATAATAACAAAAAATACTGTAATAAAGTGCTGAACAATAAAGAAGAAAAATCTGTATAAACAATATCCCTAAACGATCAAGGATAAAATAAGAAGTGAATGTGTGGAAAAAAATGTGAGGAAAATCTATCCTTAAACGAACAAAGGATAGTAAAAATATTTGACTTTCAATAAGAAGTGTACTATAAAGCAAGTTCTGTGAGCAGCGTGAAATTCTATATCGAAAAGTTACAACAGCATCAACAGCTTTAACTACAGAATCCGTAACGAAGGAAGAAAATACAAGCACAAAACCAGCGCTACAAGCAGTGAGTCGGTGCTATATTTTTTATTATTTCTAAATATATTTATAATTATATACATAGTATTTTGTAAAAATGGCAAATCCCAATAACCTAGTTCGTCCACCAATTCTTTCCTCATCCCAAACTTCTGTCGCCCCCCCACAATCGGCTCAGTTATCAGTAGATGATTTGACTAGGCTAATATCGACAATTGCCACAGACATACTTAGACAACAAGGACCACAGGTAGTACAGTCAGTACTTAACCCCCCTCCGTCGCAAGTAGTAGACCAACAAATCAAGGATAGACATAGGAACAATTTAGGGGAATCAGATAAAAATCCTGACATAGTTAAATCTATTAAGGATTTTTCGGGACAGCCAGGAGAATACAACTCCTGGAAGAAAGGTGTTGATCGAATTTTGTCCATATACGAGCCATTGAAAGGGCAACCAAAGTATTTTGGCATATTAAGTGTGATAAGAAATAAAATAGTCGGCAACGCCGACATCGCCTTAGAATCTTACAACACGCCGCTTGATTGGCAGGCCATATCAAAATGTCTAACGATGCATTATGGCGACAAGAGAGACTTGTCCACTCTCGAGTACCAAATGACGACATTGATACAAGGGCACAGACCCGTCCCTGAATTCTACCAGCAGGTGTATACACACCTTTCGCTGATTTTAAACAAGTTAGGATGCCTCGAAATGGGTAATGAATCCTTGTGCCTCCTGACACAGGCATACAGGGACAAAGCATTAGACACATTTATAAGAGGACTAAATGGGGACTTACCCAGACTCTTAGGAATACGGGAACCGGCGGACTTGCCACAGGCTCTTCATCTGTGTATGAAACTAGAGAACCAAACTTTTCGCACAAATCGTGCGACTAACGCAAGGAAAGGACAACCCCCTCAGCTGCCACCAAGGAGAAACTTTGTGCAGCAGCAAACACAACAATTTTATCCCCAACTGGCTCATTTTCCCAAGCCAAACCAACCTACTTGGCAACCACGGCCACAATTTCTTGGTCAAATAGGGCAGCATAACGGCAATTACCCCCCTAGACCACCCAAACCCCAACAGCGGCCAGAACCGATGGATGTAGACCCAAGCATCCACTCCCGTAGGATAAATTATATGAATAGACCCACCCAAAACCACGCTTATGGCAAAAGACCTCAGCCGACTGCTCATCATCAACCAAATAAATATCAAAGAACTTTTCATCTAGCCACAGAACAGGCGGAAGATGAGAATATCGTTGAACAAACGAGCATTCATTTTTTAGCATGATAGGCTCTTCACTACCCTATTTTGAAGTAAAAGCGGAGAGCGGAAAAATCCTTAAATTTTTAATAGATACGGGTTCAAGCAAAAATTACGTAAAACCCGAACTTGCAAGGAAGCGTATACCAAACGAGGTGCCCTTCTATGCAAAATCCGTTGTAGGTTGCATAAAAATATGCGAGCATACAAAAGCAAAGTTGTTTGATATGAATGAGGAGATAAAATTCTACCTCATGCCTTCTTTAGTAACTTTTGATGGCATACTAGGTAACGACACTCTAAAGGAGTTAGAGGCCGTAATTTACACAAACAAAACCTACATGAAAACAAGTAAGGAAGGGCTAAGTTCGGGTGTCACCGAACATTTTATACTCTCGCATGATAAAGTGATAATCGAGATTTCATTATACGTCATTTACATATTTTTCAAATTTTATTTTTGTAAAGTTTTATTCCGCTATCATCATTGGTTCCTAATGTACTATATATTATACAGAGAAGGCATCAGATGGAATTCAAAATAGCGTTATATTGGAAGAAAGCGTGGTTGTGAACCGATTTCACCTATATTTTGTACATGTCATCAGGGTGTTAAGAAAATATTATATACCGAATTTCATTGAAATCGGTCTAGTAGTTCCTGAGATATGGTTTTTGGTCCATAAGTGGGCGAGGCCACGCCCATTTTCAATTTTAAAAAACGCCTGGGTGCAGCTTCCTTTTGCAATTTCTTCCGTAAAATTTAGTGTTTCTGACGTTTTTTGTTAGTCCGTTAACGCACTTTTAGTGATTTTCAACATAACCTTTGTATGGGAGGTGGGCGTGGTTATTATCCGATTTCTTCCATTTCTGAACTGTACATGGAAATACCTGAAGAAAACGACTCTGTAGAGTTTGGTTGACATAGCTATAGTAGTTTCCGAGATACGTACAAAAAACTTAGTAGGGGGCGGGGCCACGCCCACTTTTCCAAAACAATTGCGTCCAAATATGCCCCTCCCTAATGCGATCCTTTGTGCCAAATTTTATTTTAATATCTTTATTTATGGCTTAGTTATGACACTTTATAGGATTTCGGTTTCCGCCATTTTGTGGGCGTGGCAGTAGGCCGATTTTGCCCATCTTCGAACTTAACCTTCTTTTGGAGCCAAGAAATACGTGTACCAAGTTTAATCCTGATATCTCAATTTTTACTCAAGTTACAGCTTGCACGGACGGACAGACGGACGGACGGACAGACAGACATCCGGATTTCAACTCTACTCGTCACCCTGATCACTTTGGTATATATAACCCTATATCTGACTCTTTTAGTTTTAGGACTTACAAACAACCGTTATGTGAACAAAACTATAATACTTCTCCTTAGCAACTTTGTTTGCGAGAGTATAAAAATTAGATTAGATTAAAGCAGCTGGCTTCTAAAGCAGTCAATGCAGTAAATATAAAAGAGGAAACGTTGGCTCCTCAAGCGAAAACAAAAATAAATCACGTTGTCAACTCCTACAGAAATCTTTTCTCAGAACCCGATGAGAAACTTACATATACAACCAAAGTTGTTGCCCAAATTAGGACAACGAGTGATTCACCAGTTTACACGAAATTCTATCCATACCCCGCAGCTCTAAAAGATGAGGTAGAAAACCAAGTAAAAAAGCTTCTAAATGATGGTATAATAAGGCCGTCAAGGGTCGCCGTACAACTCCCTAGTTTGGATTATTTAAAGGCGGATTCAAGCGGGAAACAAACAGTACCGCATGGTCATCGACTACAGAAAGCTCAATGCAGTCACGACTGCGGATGGTACCCTATCCGAGACAACAAGTTATCTCCAGCTGAGCAACGAAAGTAAACTTTGTTCTGTACTTGATCTAAAAAGTGGTTTTCACCAGATTCCACTAAAACAATCTGACATTGAAAAAACCGCATTTTCCATAAACAATGGAAAATACGAATTCACGCGTTTACTTTTGGCCTGAAAAATGCGCCATCAATATTCCAGCGCACATTAGACGATATATTGCGAGAATATATCGGGAAATGTTGTTACATATGTCTATATTGATGACATAATAATCTTTAGTAAAACCGAGGAGGAACATCTCGGACACATTAAAACAATTTAGGACCCTAGACATGCCCACATGAAGTGCAGTTGTAGATTAAATGCAACTTTTTTAAAAGGAAACGGAATTTTAGATTTAGAGCATCATTACACCAAATGGCACAAAACTAATCCGGGCAAAAGTGGAGGCAATTTCCAATTTT
>NW_026090879.1:0-11917 GCF_024586455.1 Bactrocera neohumeralis
TGTCAACAAATCCTGGACGCGATGTGTCAGCATTATTGAAAGGAGTAGCATTTTTCAAGCAATTAAATTCAAAAAGCATTAATGTACCCTCGAAAAAAATGTTTATCAGGGAGGTTCTGGCAATTCACTTCCGAGTAAAATTTGTAAAAATTTTGTCAAATTAGGTACAGAAGGTATTTTCCACAAAATTTCACTCGGAAGTAAATTGCAGAACCTGCCTGCATATCATGTTTTTTTATTTAAATTTTTTATCAAAAACAGTTCAAAAAACTCAGCAATAATTTTTTCTTCACTATTTTTCAATATTGGGAATTTGTCAAGAACAAAAAAGGCGGTATATAAAGTATACACAATGAAATTAGGAAAAATCGTTCATATTCTATTAAAACCAAAACCAGTGTAATTTTTGAAATGAAAAAAAATCTATTTTGGGCAGAACCAAGTTTGCCGGGTCAGCTAGTCTATATATATAAAATTAAGTGGCAAAACTTCCTGTTCGCATACTCCTCCTAGACGGCTTGCCCGATTTCAATGAAATTTTCAGGGGTGATTGGGGTCTGTTTGGAGGGTGCACATAAGAAATTTAATGTGTGTATTATTGCACGTTTTGCAAAAAAAAAAAAAAGAAACAACTGGCGGATGTTTACAATTAATAAAAAACATTGACATCGTATGTTGATCGTTTTTGCCTGTCATTCGTTCTTTCTATGGATGACTGTCAAGCTAACAAGACATACAGAACGTAAGTGTTCCGAATGCACTGAGTGTATCAAAAAAAAATGTTTCAACATTGTGTGTATTTTTCTCAGATTTCAACGTGATTAACATTCTGCGTACAACACAAAGCAAGTGAGAATTGTTGTTGTTTCATATGTGATGCCATGCGGTTCGATTGTCGCTTGAAAATGCGCGGTTTGTGTAAAAAAAGTGTTTCAACATTGTGTGTTTTTTCCAGATTTAATTCCATCGATTTGCTACATTTATTCGAACCGATTTTGTGTTTTCTGCTGACCGTGCAACACACACAAAGAAAGTGAGTATTGTTATTGTTTCGTAAGTGCTTCCACGCGGTTCGCAAATGCACTGTTGGTGGGTCTTATTGCATATGCGTGTGTGGGTAAAATACATAGTTTAAGATGTAGTTTTAGGTTAATTTTCCATTTTTATTTATATACTTCAAATATGAGTATTTTTATTTATGTATTTTAAATATGCATACTCTAGCACGACCACCGGGGACAACACTAACTACCTTTTTCGAGTTGTGTGAAAACGATGAATTTGCAAGAACATTGCTATATTCCGAAATACCACAATATTTCACTTGGAATCCATCATCGAAAACATTTCAACGACGAAAGCAAGGGGAGCGTGTTGACGGTTATCCAAATGTCCGTAAAACCGATGCCATAAGACGCATTTACACCATCCATCCGAACAATGCCGCGGACCAAGATCATTTGATGATTTGAAAACTGTTGACGGTCAGTTGTGTGCGACGTATCGTGAAGCATGTCAGCGATTGCATTTGTTAGAAGATGATATATCATGACTATTCGCCATAATAATATCTACATGCCTTCCGTCAAATCCGCAATAACTGTGGAATAAGTACAAAGACTGCATGACCGAGGACTTATTAATTTTGGCGCATAATCGAGCATCGGACGCAGACTTGCTATATACATTACAAATGTATAATTCTGCTTTGACATGTCGTTTGAATTTAAGCGCTTTCAGTTCCCAGTACGTCTTGCCTTTGCGATGACCATCAACAAATCGCAAGGGCAAACGTTTCAAGTGTGCGGCGTCAATTTGGAAGAACCGTGCTTCTCCCACGGCCAATTGTTCGTCGCGTGCTCGAGAGTGTGATACTTATTCATTTACGCGCCAGGTGGAAAAACCAAAAATGTTGTATACCAATATGTTTTATAAATGTTTTATAAATAAGTAACAGTTTTAAACCCTTAAGAGTTTTAATCGATTTAGGTGTAGCGAAACGCACAGGGTAACAGCTAGTAGTATATAAAAATGAATCGCAAAATGTGTTGCTAAGCGCTTAACTCAACAACGCCTGGACCAATTTTGCCAATTCTTTTTTTAAAATGTTCGTTGAGGTTCAAGGATGGTTTTTATGGCAAGAAAAATTCGAATAAATGCCGGAAAACCCTTGAAAACAGCCCTTTTCTTTTTCCATACAAACGAAAGAATGTTTTTTGTTAGTAACGCTAAGAGAACGGCTGCAGCAATCTTGACGAAATTTTCAGAGGTTATTCGTTGTGGATCAAGAAAGGTTTAGACAACGACATGGGTTTCGGTCTTATTGACTAAACCACTCAACACTAAAGTTACTTTTCATGAGAAAAAGTCGGAAAATTGGATACTTCCAAAAAGTAATTTTTTTCTATACAATTTTTTTTTTAAATTTTTGTTTGTTTTTTTTCAATTTCGATAGCTTGCTTTTTTATTCCGGCTATTCAAAAGAAAAATTATTGAAAATTATTCAGTGAAAACTTTTCGTGTGTTTCACACAAAGTGATCAATTGCGAAGAGGTCGCCCTAATACCGCTCGGCGTTCTTTTTACCACCAACGTATGGCAGCCCAAGGCAAGAAGTAATCCCAGGATGCAGTGACATACGTGCGGAATTATGGATCGCGGTCAATCAGCAAGCGATTGTCACGATGTCATAGCACGACTTTTTAAACAGCAGTTACGATGTTTGATGGACTTCATCTTGAAGCAACGCATATGTGGTGCTGTCAGATGCTAGATGTACTTTGTTGAGTGGCAAAAGAGAGGTTTGCCGCACGTACACATTCCTTTTTGGATGGTGGTTACACCAGATCAAATTGATGAAATCACTTCTGCGGAAATTCTTGATGTAGAGAAAGATCCAGTATTATACGAAGTGATGAAAACCAATATGGTACATGGGCCTTGCGGACACCACAATCTCACTTCGGTTTGTATGTCAGACAATAAATGGACGAAACACTACCCACGAGATTTTCTTTCGGAAACACAAGCTAGAAATGATGGATATCTACTCTATCGGCGTCGCTCACCAGATAACAAAACATTCAGCAATCAACTTACAAGAGTTAATATCGAAGTTGGCAACACATGGATCGTACTATATTCACCATTATTGTCTAATTCACATTCAAAACTCATATCAATGTTGAGTATTGCAGTTTGGTGTAATCGATAAATACGTTTGTAATTACGTCACCAAAGGAAGCAACATGGCGGTTATTGGTCTTGAACGATACGGTCGATACGTAAATTGCAATAAAGCGCTTTGTAGGGTATTTACTTTTGCAATTCATGAACGTTTTCCGACTGTTTTGCATCTCGCAGTTAATTTGGAGAATGGCCAAAGAGTGTTTTTCAACCCAGAAAATACAGTACAGCCAGTGGAAACACCGCCAGCAACAAAATTAACATTTACGAGTTTTTTCTCAACTTACGTCAGTTATCCGTTTGCGAGAACACTGCATCTATTCGGAAATACCTTGATATTGTACCTGGAATGCATCGTCGAAGAAATAGTTGCGCAGAAAGCAAGGCCAACCAGTAGAAGGATATCCAGGTGTGTTCTCAACTAATGCATTAGGACGAATTTACACAATCCTCCCAAAAAACGACGATTGTTTCTTCCTTCGGTTGCTATTGATTAATGTACGCGGTTCAGTTTTATTTGAGTCATTGCGTACTGTGAATGGTACGGTCTGTGCAACTTTTTGAGAAGCATGCCAGCAATTACAATTGCTGGAACATGATAAACACTGGAATGAAAATGATGTTCGCACACTTTTCGCGATAAACATTTCGACTTATCAGCCTTCAAATCCGCGTCAATAATGGGATACGAACAAAAATGACATTGCCGAAGACATTTTACATCGGATTCACTAAGAATTGGAAATGGGTCAATACCGGTTGATACTTGCGGTGGTTTGATATCAATTCCATCTTCCCTGTATCAATTCACGAAAGATAATCTCATAACGAATGTTCGGATATTGGCCAAATTATCGTAACTACGATTCCTTAAGTGAAGCGCAATGTTAACTGCCAAAAATACCGATGTCGTTGACTTAAACTGGAAGATTCAAAGTCGGGAGACTTGCGCTCATAAAAATCGACTGATCGTCTTGACAATGAAGACGTCGCCGTGAATTATCCAGTGGAAGTTTTAAATTCTTTGGACAGGCTTGCTATGCCACCGCATCATTTGTGTCTCAAAGTTATATCTGTCGTTATTATGTTCCGCAATCTGCGCTATAGAATACAAGGGGGCAGAATGCTTGATTCTGAGAATTCCTTTGAGTTCTAGCGATTTGCCATTTCAGTTCAAACGTATTCGCATAGTGTGTGGCATAAATTTGGATATGCTATGTTTTTCACACGGCCAGATATACATGACTCACGGAAAGGAAAACCATCTTTTCTGTACACCGGAACAGAAACCAAAAAATGTTGTTTAACAAGCTGCGTTACATTGAAAAAAATATGAAATGATAAATTTAACTTTCTTTTCACTTCAAAAAAAAAAAACGGCTGCGGGGTCAGCTAGTATATAGATAAAAGTGATCAAGATGACAAAAAAGTAATCCACTGGTATCTTTGAATAAATCAATGAATTTAATATGAATATATGCTAACAAGATTAGGCTTATACAATTAAGCCTAAACAAGCTAGGCTAAATAAATTCACGTATGTGCCGAAGTCGAATTATCTACAAGTGATCGCAGGTGCGAATAATGCATAAACCGAATGAGGTGTGTCTGCAGGCACCATCCTTTTATTGCTTGGTGGTGTACGGTGTCGTCGTGTAGTGACATGTTGCTGAATGTGGTAATGTTTTCAGGGTGTGGGTTTTCAGGGAGGCTTAAACAACAAGATATCAAAAAAAAACTTTAATGAAAATACATTTATTCTGCTACTCCAATTCCACTACCTGAAGGTTGTGGAATTTGTCATCAAAGTTGCGAGGCTTTAATAGACAAAGCAGGAGATTATACCAAATATTGAATAAACGTTACATACACTAAAAAATCAATCATATAAAGTAAAGTCAGCCGGATGCTCAAAAATCCTGATATTAGTTACATACTTATATAGGGGCTAGGTCAAGTTTTTGCTGAAATTTATCAATTTTAGGCAAAAAAATATAGTGGTTCACAGCTTATTTCGTGTGCCCTTCTATTTAAAAGAAAATGTATAATATTTTTTTTTTTACATTATTTATTAAAAAAAAATTACATTCAAAAATAAGTTATTTTAGATTACGAACACAAACAAAAACATTCAAAATAATTTCTTCTTAAGTATACCATAAAATATGGGCCATTCCATCTATTGGCGACATGGTTTTGTACCCGTGGTTGTCCGAGTTTGACCAAACTTTAGAATGTCATAATATAGACCAGAAGAAGAATGTCTGTTAACTTTTTAGTGGTCACAGTTGCTCCACTGTTTTTGGCACGCAATTCAAATTCAGATCAAAGAAAAAAATTACTATTTCTTTTATTTTTTAACGACCTGAAGATTGAGTGAAAAAATTTTGAAGTTATCCAATTTTATGTAAAAAAGAAATCTCAGCTTTCTGATAAAAATATTTTCAAAATCCAAAAAAAATTTCAAAATCCAAAAAACCGTTTTTTGTGCTTTTCCACCACCTTTTTTTTCAACATTGACTTTTCCATTCGATTCCTCGTTCAATTTTACATAAGAATCAGTGTTCAAAAATATGGGACTCTGATCCCATGAACAGCAAAAAATGCAAAGTTGTCGGTATACGGCGCAGTCTGTTCGCTTGGAAGGTTGTGCGAAGGAGGTAAATATGTAAAATGTATTCTTAGAATTTAATTAATGAAGAAATCAGTGTTCTCATTCATAAAAATATTATCGAGGGTGTTGTGGAATCTGATAGTTGTCGGAATCAGAATTTAAACCGATCAAAAAAAGCAGTAGGTGTCGTGAATTCAGACATTATTGGTTTGATATTCGAAACAGAATTTGTATCGGTTTTGGGTGTCACAGAAACCAATTTTATCGGTTTTGCTGTCAGAAACAAAGCAAGAAGATAGTCGCACACAGATTTGAAATGTAAGTTAAGAAATCGAGTTATTTAATTGTTTCGAATAGATTTATCTTTATTTCTATAGGAGAAAACTTAAGAATAAAGTACGAAATGCCTTAATTATTAAGTTTTGGAAAAAAATGCGGATATTTAAGGGGGGAGCAGCTTTAGAGACTTGATGTTTTTTTGGAGGGAAAGAAATAATTGATTAAAGCGAAATTTCTAGGGTTTATAGTTATATATTTAAACATCACCCGAAAATTTTTTGGATACGAATTCTTTGATATTCTGCCTTAGGGAAGCGATTGCCCGATGAATCTCGCGTGTGTATTTGTCGGACGGCGGAAAGTATGCAGGTAGCAATTTCTGTCGGAAACAAAAAATTTAAAGAGATTCATATTTGTTTATAACTTATGTTCAAGTTAAACTAGGAAAATTAAAAAAAAGTGGTTTTTGACCAAAAAAAATGTTACTTTATGTTGCTTAAACATATGTTCAAACTTAAATTTTCTTACTTTTTTTAGTTTAAATAGAAGATAATTTAATGCCAAAGATAATAAACTTTGCCGCAATTCCATAAGTTTAGTTTATTTCAATTCTGCCCGATAATTAAGAAAAGTCGTAAACATGAAAACCCGAGTCAAAGTTTTCGCTTTCTGCCCAAGCGCTCATATATCGCTCGGTCACTATTTCCCTTGTAGCTTCGACAATGTTTCGAATTCTCATCTATAAATTCCATCTTTAAATGTTATCTCTAAAAATCTTTCTTCAATTCAGAACTCAATAAAAACTTTAATAGGATTGCTTCCAAATGTATTCATTTGCAAGTTTTGTTACATTAGTACACAGCTGATTCGAATATTGGTTTTGCATATGTTCGAAAAGACGAAAATCCAATCAGATTCTGTGACACCAATGAAAATCAGAAATGGTTTGCAATTCTGACAGCTAAGCAATTCTGTCTTGTATTCCACAACACCCCTCTATGTTAGTTTATATTAATATCATTGTATGTTTTCATTCATTCTTTGTACTTGGTACGATTTGTTATTTCAAGGAACGGTGCTTTTAGATTATACCGCTACTCTAAAAGCTGTTTAGTGCAATGAGATACGTGCAGATGGCGTTCAGAGCGAAATTGACCGTCGGCAATAATAACGTCTTCCCAATAAGTTTCGTCATTATTAATATACCTTTCAGCAAACTGCAAACTGGGCATTTTCTTACGCTCACTAATAAACGGTTTGTTTCAAACTGTCTCACCATGAAAATCAGCTTTGCGTAGAATCCTTCTTATTGTTTCAGGATTGCATACCTAACCAAGCACTGTCTCAACCTCTTTTGTTAAGCCCGGATAACTTAAAGTTAGTTCTTGTTTAATTTTTCTTAATATCCACCTTTCATCGGCGCCTGTGAAAATTTTATCTGCGACATCACTATCTTTATCAACCACTCTACTTTCACGAACAAAAGGTTGGATTATATATTGGTGGTTCGGAATTCTTAAATTCACAATTTCAAAAACTTTTTTCTACGTTTATCCATTTTTGTAATGTGCAATCAGCAATTCCCGCTTTTCAATAGACGTACGACGACCCGTTTCGTTATATTCAAATTAAATTACGTGTCCAAAAACATTCAATGTGCAA
Source organism: Bactrocera neohumeralis (assembly GCF_024586455.1). NCBI lineage: Eukaryota > Metazoa > Arthropoda > Insecta > Diptera > Tephritidae > Bactrocera > Bactrocera neohumeralis. Next base: position 7,741 of record NW_026090879.1, read on the forward strand.
ATAATAATCTCATGATTCAAAGCAAAATTGCCTATTCTTACTAAGCGGTATACTGACGCCAAAACCGGTAATAGTTTGCACACGAAATAAGCTATGACGTTGATTTACCTTGCATTTTGTTTTTGTTGTCTATATTCTTCTTACGAAGACATTATCTACAAGAATACCTATACTACTATTATAAAGAGGAAAGATTTGTATTTTTGTATGTATGTTTGTAATGAATAAACTCAAAAACTATTGTGTCGATTTCTAAAATTCTTTCACCATTGGAAAGCTACATCTGCCCTGAGTAACAGAGGCTATATTTATTGCTAGAAAAGATTAGGGATGCTTATTAAAACTTATATAACGTAATCCAAGGTGTAAAAAAGTGCACTAACGTCTCTCGCGGCATGCGCTGCGGAAACTATTGATGATAGAACCAAAGTATGTTCTATATTATTAAAGAACATATCAATCTCTACAGAAAATCGCAACAGCATATATCTAGGTATTACAGTTATGTCACAAAAAATGTTTCTTCATTAAAAAACATATATGTATATTTAAATACCACCGCTATAAAATATCCTTTATTTATTCTTTGGTATTAATCCTTATCAAAATAAATGATTTTCTAATAACACTGCTTTAATACCAATATATAACTTTTTTATTAATTATTCAATTTGGACATACCATTCGGAAGATATCACGAATTTAAAAATGTTAGTTTTTTGAAAAATTTCGGGTGGTAGCCGCCCCCACCGCTCGGTTAGACGACACAGTAACAAGCGATGTAGGCACCACTGGGGTACAGGAGGGGAGTTAATGTCAAGAAATAAAGACCATATCAGTATCTACAACAAAACTTCGTGAAGAATTATGTAGGCAGCCGCACGGCTCATTCGCGCGATCGCCTCCCTACGCAGCGGACGTAACCTACATTGAGCATTTTTTTGCTATTTGGATTGCAATTTTTTTGTCCAACTTAAAAAGTTCTTCTCAAAACTAATTATAAATTGTGACAGTAACTGAATGTCTATTCTTTACAGAATTTTCTCTTATCAATTTTTCTTTATTTTATTCAATTTATAAAACAAAAACAAGTCAACAATATGCCAAGGAGAAAAGCGTCTCAACTTTCTAAAAGTTTCTCCCAAGCGAGATTAGCAAAAATACGACGTATTCGATCGTCTCGTCATCAGAGAGCGTGTGCGTCACAGTGACGGGCCACAGAATCGAACGCCGGACATTCGCAACGTCTTGCTCAAAGTATAAACAGAATATTACGAGTACGTACAAAGGAATCTAGCGCCGAACGTCCTCTTCGCTTAGCAGAACAAAATGTCAGATTGCACAAACGACAATCGAGTGTCGAACGCTCGCAGCGCCTTGCTGATAATAGATTAAGGAACTGGCAAACGCGTGCCCAGGAATCTAGCCCTGAACGCTCGGAGCGACTTATGGCACAGAGAGAAAAACAACGGGCGTTAACAACTAGGATGCGTAAAAGAATTTTAGCTCATAGTAATGGATCGGCAGAACAGCATCCAAATCAGAGCAATGAAAAAAGTTTGTCCTAAATCTTTTGCTAAAAAATGAAATGATGCCTTTTGACCAATAAGTGCACATACTTCGCATATACTCCGAACATGTTTTGAACGGTAATACCTATTGACTTCATTTGGAGCGAAAGAAATTAGAGAGGGACATTTTATGCCAGCCCTTAAGGTAGAAGGGCTAGTCTATCATCTTATAGGCGACTTTTACCGCCAGCAGGACAAAGCCCTCAATTTATGCTATTATATTTTATTTCAGATAGCTGATCAACTATTATTGCGATCAAATCTGGACCAAGGGATATTGTACTGCATAGTAGAGACGGAAAATTAAAACAAGTGCCGGAATTGCACCGCGCTTACGATTCGTTACAATATCCATTAATATTTGTATCGGGAGACGACGGATATTATGTGAATATTCTTCAATAGAATGCCTTTTGAAATAAAACGGTGTCATGTATGCAATATTATGCCTACCGTTTAATGATTAGGACCAACTGTTTTAACACACTGCATTATTACAAAAAATTGTTTAGTTAGTATTGTGTGGATATGATGGCGAAGATAATGTCAGAAAGATTAAATTTTATTTGCCGAAACCAACAAAACCTTAGAGCAGATGATGATATCCATTTGAGGGATGCTTTCAACCAAGACGCAATCGTTAATGCCACCAATACGTCAGGGTGTCATCTTGCCGTCATCATTTACTGCGCCTAGTAGTTCCTGAGATATGGTTTTTGGTCAATAAGTGAGTGACGCCACGCCCATTTTCAATTTAAAAAAAAGCCTGGGTGCAGCATCCTTCTGCCATTTCTTCCGTAAAATTTAGTGTTTCTGACGTTTTTTGTTAGTCGGTTAACGCACTTTTAGTGATTTTCGACATGACCTTTGTATGAGAGGTGGGCGTGGTTATTATCCGATTTCTTCCATTTTGTTTGTTTGTTTGTAAAAAAAAAAAAATTATTTTTAATTGAAATATAAAAGATGCGATAAACCTTAGTAGGGGCGGGGCCATAAAATATTGTCACAACAACCGTTCATAGCTATCTTTGATCCTTATCTGCACGTATCCGCAGTTCATTTTTTCGTTATCATATTCCTTAAAGTGTACATAAGATATTGGGACTAACTAGACTATGTATGTAGGTACATGTAGCTAATAGTCAAAACTATAATTTTTAAGTAAAAGTGTTTAAAAAATGGTTTTATTTTAAAACTTTGTCAAAATTGATATGAATTAGTCCTATAAAATGAAAAAAAATATTTTATAATATATATTAGGATAGACTTTAAAGTTACTTCTTATTGCATAAAACGTCGAAACCCCATACGTCTGTTCTTATATTTTTCTCAATATTTTTCACAATTTTCAAGAGTTCTATTTTTATTTGACTTTAAAATAACGTTTTTATGTCAGCGAAATGTCAATTCGCAAATACGTGATAAATTAAACTATATTCATTGTCTAGAAACACTACTGGAATGAAATTTTTTTAAAATTAGATAGTTAAAAACTACATATTTTTTCCGTTTTTTACACACTGTGCGTCGTACCGCCCAGTTTGTTTGCCTTGGTCTGTTTGCGCTTGAGGCAGCTGGCCAACTTACATTGCATCGTGGAGTACAGAGCAGCATTGTGTGATGTGGTCTGCCGCACGTGTGGCAAAAATCACCTGAAGCACATTCCTGCGTCACATGTGTATGCGTCAGAAAGTTGAGGCAATGATCATGTGCCTGGGCGACCCCCTGGCGTTGTGTCAGTGACAACAATTTAAAAAGTCTACAGTGCTGTAGACCTTGTTTCCGGCGACATAGAGAGCATCGACACAATCTCCAAGCTAAGGCGCATTTTCTGATGTTTTCCATCGATACCTTTTGTGGAGGTCCTTTAGTCTTCTCTCCATCTGCGACTGAAATTATTATGGAGAATTTGAATTCTCTACCGTCGATTTAATAAGGATAGCGACTCCACGCCTGGCACAGGTGTGACTTAAATTTGTAGTTTCCAGTTACCTTTTTTAAGTGGGACTTGAAGCTTTTTACAGCTGATTCCCATAAACCACCCATGTGAAAAGCTCTTGGGGGGACAAATTGCCAATTAATGCCAAGGTTCGATGTTCAAGCTTGGCAACCCTGGAGCGAAGTCAAGAGAATTGAAGTGTGATAGAATAATATTCAATAAATTTAAAATTTTAAAGATTTACAACAATTAAATTAAAAAACTGGTTTCAACACGGAAGTGCATTTTACGTAGTTTGCCTGGAAGTTGAAGTGCGGTGAGATGATCGAGTGGATAGGCTGTTGCACCTGCTAAAAGTTTTTCAGTGGATGTAAGGCAACCTATTTTCGTTTTCTTTTTTCTTATTGGACTTTGACCAGCAAAAGGGAATCTCAAAACTCACTACCTGGTATAAGCTTTATTTATCTAATACAAGAACCAATTATATTTGCGTTATTTATAGTTAAGCTTTTTTCTGTATTAGATCAGCCTAAAAGTATACACCAAAATAGGTAAAAGTTTTATCTAATAGTTGCCACATAGTTATTTTTACTAAATATTGGCTCATTATGAAAAATGTCCGAACCCCTCCACCTGGTGGTGGCAAAATATCTGAAAACCCAGAAAC
>NW_026090880.1:0-35030 GCF_024586455.1 Bactrocera neohumeralis
TTGCTTCAATCATTAGTTTAACATATTTAAGTTAATTAACATTCTTCATTTTACTGAAGTTGACATTCCACAATCTTATATTGAGGTATAAAGTCGATTTTCTTGTATATTCACATTTAGCAATCGATATTTAAGTTAATTAACATTCTTCATTTTACTGAAGTTGACATAAAGCCATAACGGCAGTGCATTTGGAAGAATTCCACAATCTTATATTGAGGTATAAATTCGATTTTCTTGTATATACACATTTAGCAATCGATATTGAGTTGTTTCGAATCATTAGTTTAACATATTTAAGTTCACTTACCTTCTTCATCTTACTGAAGCGGACATAAAGCCATAACGGCAGTGCATTTGGAAGAATTCCACAATCTTATATTGAGGTATAAAGTCGATTTTCTTGTATATACACATTTAGCAATCGATATTGAGTTGCTTCGAATCATTAGTTTAACATATTTAAGTTAATTAACATTCTTCATTTTACTGAAGTTGACATAAAGCCATAACGGCAGTGCATTTGGAAGAATTCCACAATCTTATATTGAGGTATAAAGTCGATTTTCTTAAATATACACATTTAGCAATCGATATTGAGTTGCTTCGAATCATTACTTTAACATATTTAAGTTAATTTACCTTCTTCATCTTACTGAAGTGGACATAAAGCCATAACGGCAGTGCATTTGGAAGAAATCCACAATCTTATATTAAGGTATAAAGTCGATTTTATTGTATATACACATTTTGCAATCGATATTGAGTTGCTTCAAATCATTAGTTTAACATATTTAAGTTAATTTACCTTCTTCATCTTACTGAAGTGGACATAAAGCCTAAATGGCAGTGCATTTGGAAGAATTCCACAATCTTATATTAATGTATAAAGGCGATTTTCTTGTATATACACATTTAGCAATCGATATTGAGTTGCTTCCAATCATTAGTTTAACATATTTAAGTTAATTAACATTCTTCATTTTACTGAAGGAGACATAAAGCCATAACGGCAGTGCATTTGGAAGAATTCCACAATCTTATATTGAGGTATAAAGTCGATTTTCTTGTATATACACATTTAGCAATCGATATTGAGTTGCTTCGAATCATTAGTTTAACATTTTTAAGTTAATTTACCTTCTTCATCTTACTGAATGAGACATAAAGCCATAACCGCAGTGCATTTGGAAGAATTCCACAATCTTATATTAAGGTATAAAGTCGATTTTCTTGTATATACACATTTAGCAATCGATATTGAGTTGCGTCGAATCATTACTTTAACATATTGAAGTTCTTTTACCTTCTTAATCTTACTGAAGTGGACATAACGCCATAACGGCAGTGCATTTGGAAGAATTCCACAATCTTATATTGAGGTATAAGGTCGATTTTCTTGTATATACACATTTAGCAATCGATATTGAGTTGCCTTGAATCATTACTTTCACATATTTAAGTTAATTTACCTTCTTCATCTTACTGAAGGGAACAAAAGCCATAACGGCAGTGCATTTGGAAGAATTGCACAATCTTATATTGAGGTATAAAGTCGATTTTCTTGTATATACACATTTAGCAATCGATATTGAGTTGCTTCAAATCATTAGTATAACATATTTAAGTTCACTTACCTTCTTCATCTTACTGAAGTGGACATAAAGCCATAACGGCAGTGCATTTGGAAGAATTCCACAATCTTATATTAAGGTATAAAGTCGATTTTCTTGTATATACACATTTAGCAATCGATATTGAGTTGCTTCCAATCATTAGTTTAACATATTTAAGTTAATTAACATTCTTCATCTTACTGGAGGAGACATAAAGCCATAACGGCAGTGCATTTGGAAGAATTCCACAATCTTATATTGAGGTATAAAGTCGATTTTCTTGTATATACACATTTAGCAATCGATATTGAGTTGCTTCGAATCATTAGTTTAACATATTTAAGTTCTTACCTTCTTCATCTTACCGAAGTAGACATAAAGCCATAACGGCAGTGCATTTGGAAGAATTCCACAATCTTATATTGAGGTATAAAGTCGATTTTCTTGTATATACACATTTAGCAATCGATATTGAGTTGCTTCGAATCATTAGTTTAACATATTTAAGTTAATTAACATTCTTCATTTTACTGAAGTTGACATAAAGCCATAACGGCAGTGCATTTGGAAGAATTCCACAATCTTATATTGAGGTATAAAGTCGATTTTCTTGTATATACACATTTAGCAATCGATATTGAGTTGCTTCGAATCATTACTTTAACATATTTAAGTTAATTAACATTCTTCATTTTACTGAAGTTGACATAAAGCCATAACGGCAGTGCATTTGGAAGAATTCCACAATCTTATATTGAGGTATAAAGTCGATTTTCTTGTATATACACATTTAGCAATCGATATTGAGTTGCTTCCAATCATTAGTTTAACATATTTAAGTTAATTAACATTCTTCATTTTACTGAAGTTGACATAAAGCCATAACGGCAGTGCATTTGGAAGAATTCCACAATCTTATATTGAGGTATAAAGTCGATTTTCTTGTATATACACATTTAGCAATCGATATTGAGTTGCTTCAAATCATTAGTTTAACATATTTAAGTTCAATTACCTTCTTCATCTTACTGAAGTGGACATAACGCCATAACGGCAGGGCATTTGGAAAACTTTCACAATCCTATATTCTCTATACCATGAGTCGATTTTCTTGTATACTCACAGTTAGCAATCGATATTGAGTTGCTTCCAATCATTACTTTAACATATTTACGTTAATTAACATTCTTCATTTTACTGAAGTTGACATAAAGCCATAACGGCAGTGCATTTGGAAGAATTCCACAATCTTATATTGAGGTATAAAGTCGATTTTCTTGTATATACACATTTAGCAATCGATATTGAGTTGCTTCGAATCATTACTTTAACATATTTAAGTTAATTTACCTTCTTCATCTTACTGAAGTAGACATAAAGCCATAACGGCAGTGCATTTGGAAGAATTCCACAATCTTATATTGAGGTATAAAGTCGATTTTCTTGTATATTCACATTTAGCAATCGATATTGAGTTGCTTCCAATCATTTACTTCACTTATTTAAGTTAATTAACATTCTTCATTTTACTGAAGTTGACATAAAGCCATAACGGCAGTGCATTTGGAAGAATTCCACAATCTTATATTGAGGTATAAAGTCGATTTTCTTGTATATTCACATTTAGCAATCGATATTGAGTTGCTTCAAATCATTAGTTTAACATATTTAAGTTCATTTACCTTCTTCATCTTACTGAAGTGGACATAAAGCCATAACGGCAGTGCATTTGGAAGAATTCCACAATCTTATATTGAGGTATAAAGTCGATTTTCTTGTATATACACATTTAGCAATCGATATTGAGTTGCTTCGAATCATTAGTTTAACATATTTAAGTTAATTTACCTTCTTCATCTTACTGAAGTTTACATAAACCCATAACGGCAGTGCATTTGGAAGATTTCCACAATCTTATATTGAGGTATAAAGTCGATTTTCTTGTATATACACATTTAGCAATCGATATTGAGTTGCTTCGAATCATTAGTTTAACATATTTAAGTTAATTACCTTCTTCATCTTACTGAAGTGGACATAAAGCCATAACGGCAGTGCATTTGGAAGAATTCCACAATCTTATATTGAGGTATAAAGTCGATTTTCTTGTATATACACATTTAGCAATCGATATTGAGTTGCTTCGAATCATTAGTTTAACATATTTAAGTTAATTTACCTTCTTCATCTTACTGAAGTAGACATAAAGCCATAACGGCAGTGCATTTGGAAGAATTCCACAATCTTATATTGAGGTATAAAGTCGATTTTCTTGTATATACACATTTAGCAATCGATATTGAGTTGCTTCCAATCATTAGTTTAACATATTTAAGTTAATTAACATTCTTCATTTTACTGAAGTTGACATAAAGCCATAACGGCAGTGCATTTGGAAGAATTCCACAATCTTATATTGAGGTATAAAGTCGATTTTCTTGTATATACACATTTAGCAATCGATATTGAGTTGCTTCGAATCATTAGTTTAACATATTTAAGTTAATTTACCTTTTTCATCTTACTGAAGTTGACATAAAGCCATAACGGCAGTGCATTTGGAAGAATTCCACAATCTTATATTGAGGTATAAAGTCGATTTTCTTGTATATACACATTTAGCAATCGATATTGAGTTGCTTCGAATCATTACTTTAACATATTTAAGTTAATTAACATTCTTCATTTTACTGAAGTTGACATAAAGCCATAACGGCAGTGCATTTGGAAGAATTCCACAATCTTATATTGAGGTATAAAGTCGATTTTCTTGTATATACACATTTAGCAATCGATATTGAGTTGCTTCGAATCATTACTTTAACATATTTAAGTTAATTTACCTTCTTCATCTTACTGAAGTGACATAAAGCCATAACGGCAGTGCATTTGGAAGAATTCCACAATCTTATATTAAGGTATAAAGTCGATTTTCTTGTATATACACATTTAGCAATCGATATTGAGTTGCTTCAATCATTACTTTAACATATTTAAGTTAATTAACATTCTTCATTTTACTGAAGTTGACATAAAGCCATAACGGCAGTGCATTTGGAAGAATTCCACAATCTTATATTGAGGTATAAAGTCGATTTTCTTGTATATACACATTTAGCAATCGATATTGAGTTGCTTCGAATCATTACTTTAACATATTTAAGTTAATTTACCTTCTTCATCTTACTGAAGTTGACATAAAGCCATAACGGCAGTGCATTTGGAAGAATTCCACAATCTTATATTGAGGTATAAAGTCGATTTTCTTGTATATACACATTTAGCAATCGATATTGAGTTGCTTCGAATCATTAGTTTAACATATTTAAGTTAATTTACCTTCTTCATCTTACTGAAGTGGACATAAAGCCATAACGGCAGTGCATTTGGAAGAATTCCACAATCTTATATTAAGGTATAAAGTCTATATTAATCGATATTGAGTTGCGTCGAATCATTACTTTAACATATTTAAGTTAATTTACCTTCTTCATCTTACTGAAGTAGACATAAAGCCATAACGGCAGTGCATTTGGAAGAATTCCACAATCTTATATTGAGGTATAAAGTCGATTTTCTTGTATATACACATTTAGCAATCGATATTGAGTTGCCTTGAATCATTACTTTCACATATTTAAGTTAATTTACCTTCTTCATCTTACTGAAGGGAACAAAAGCCATAACGGCAGTGCATTTGGAAGAATTGCACAATCTTAAATTTAGGTATAAAGTCGATTTTCTTGTATATACACTTTAAGCAATGGATATTGAGTTGCTTCAAATCATTAGTTTAACATTTAAGTTCACTTATTCTTTATCTTACTGAGTTTTGGAAGAATTCCACAAATCTATATTAAGGTATAAAGTCGATTTTCTTGTATATTCACATTTAGCAATCGATAGATTTACCTTCTTCATCTTACTGAAGTGGACATAAAGCCATAACGGCAGTGCATTTGGAAGAATTCCACAATCTTATATTAAGGTATAAAGTCGATTTTCTTGTATATTCACATTTAGCAATCGATATTGAGTTGCTTCGAATCATTAGTTTAACATATTTAAGTTCATTTACCTTCTTCATCTTACTGAAGTGGACATAAAGCCATAACGGCAGTGCATTTGGAAGAATTCCACAATCTTATATTGAGGTATAAAGTCGATTTTCTTGTATATACACATTTAGCAATCGATATTGAGTTGCTTCGAATCATTAGTTTAACATATTTAAGTTAATTTACCTTCTTCATCTTACTGAAGTGGACATAAAGCCATAACGGCAGTGCATTTGGAAGAATTCCACAATCTTATATTGAGGTATAAAGTCGATTTTCTTGTATATACACATTTAGCAATCGATATTGAGTTGCTTCGAATCATTAGTTTAACATATTTAAGTTCATTTACCTTCTTCATCTTACTGAAGGAGACATAAAGCCATAACGGCAGTGCATTTGGAAGAATTCCACAATCTTATATTAAGGTATAAAGTCGATTTTCTTGTATATTCACATTTAGCAATCGATATTGAGTTGCTTCAAATCATTAGTTTAACATATTTAAGTTAATTTACCTTCTTCATCTTACTGAAGTGGGCATACAGCCATTACGGCTGTGCATTTGGAAGAATCCTACAATCTTATATTAAGGTATAAAGTCGATTTTCTTGTATATTCACATTTAGCAATCAATATTGAGTTGCTTCAAATCATTTACTGCACTTAAAGTTAATTAACATTCTTCATTTTACTGAAGTTGACATAAAGCCATAACGGCAGTGCATTTGGAAGAATTCCACAATCTTATATTGAGGTATAAAGTCGATTTTCTTGTATATACACATTTAGCAATCGATATTGAGTTGCTTCGAATCATTACTTTAACATATTTAAGTTAATTTACCTTCTTCATCTTACTGAAGTTGACATAAAGCCATAACGGCAGTGCATTTGGAAGAATTCCACAATCTTATATTAAGGTATAAAGTCGATTTTCTTGTATTTTCGCATTTAGCAATCGATATTGAGTTGCTTCGAATCATTAGTTTAACATATTTAAGTTAATTTACCTTCTTCATCTTACTGAAGTTGACATAAAGCCATAACGGCAGTGCATTTGGAAGAATTCCACAATCTTATATTAAGGTATAAAGTCGATTTTCTTGTATATACATTTAGCAATCGACATTTAGCAATCGATATTGAGTTGCTTCAAATCATTACTTTAACATATTTAAGATAATTAATATTCTTCATTTTACTGAAGTTGAGATAAAGCCATGCATTTGGAAGAATTCCACAATCTTATATTGAGGTATAAAGTCGATTTTCTTGTATATACACATTTAGCAATCGATATTGAGTTGCTTCGAATCAATAATTCAACATATTTAAGTTAATTTACCTTCTTCATCTTACTGAAGGGAACAAAAGCCATAACGGCAGTGCATTTGGAAGAATTCCACAATCTTATATTAAGGTATAAAGTCGATTTTCTTGTATATTCACATTTAGCAATCGATATTGAGTTGCTTCAAATCATTAGTTTAACATATTTAAGTTCATTTACCTTCTTCATCTTACTGAAGTTGACATAAAGCCATAACGGCAGTGCATTTGGAAGAATTCCACAATCTTATATTAAGGTATAAAGTCGATTTTCTTGTATATTCACATTTAGCAATCGATATTGAGTTGCTTCAATCATTAGTTTAACATATTTAAGTTCATTTAACTTCTTCATCTTACTGAAGTGACATAAAGCCATAACGGCAGTGCATTTGGAAGAATTCCACAATCTTATATTAAGGTATAAAGTCGATTTTCTTGTATATACACATTTAGCAATCGATATTGAGTTGCTTCAAATCATTACTTTAACATATTTAAGTTAATTACCTTCTTCATCTTACTGAAGTGGACATAAAGCCATAACGGCAGTGCATTTGGAAGCATTTCACAATCTTATATTGAGGTATAAAGTCGATTTTCTTGTATATTCACATTAAGCAATCGATATTGAGTTGCTTCAAATCATTAGTTTAACATATTTAAGTTCATTACCTTCTTCATCTTACTGAAGTGGACATAAAGCCATAACGGCAGTGCATTTGGAAGAATTCCACAATCTTATATTAAGGTATAAAGTCGATTTTCTTGTATATTCACATTTAGCAATCGATATTGAGTTGCTTCAAATCATTAGTTTAACATATTTAAGTTCACTTACCTTCTTTATCTTACTGAAGTGGACATAAAGCCATAACGGCAGTGCATTTGGAAGAATTCCACAATCTTATATTAAGGTATAAAGTCGATTTTCTTGTATATACACATTTAGCAATCGACACTGAGTTGCTTCAAATCATTAGTTTAACATATTTAAGTTCTCTTACCTTCTTCATCTTACTGAAGTGGACATAAAGCCATAACGGCAGTGCATTTGGAAGAATTCCACAATCCTATATTAAGATATAAAGTCGATTTTCTTGTATATTCACATTTAGCAATCGATATTGAGTTGCTTCAAATCATTAGTTTAACATATTTAAGTTCACTTACCTTCTTCATCTTACTGAAGTGGACATAAAGCCATAACGGCAGTGCATTTGGAAGAATTGCACAATCCTATATTAAGGTATAAAGTCGATTTTCTTGTATATTCACATTTAGCAATCGATATTGACTTGTTTCGAATCATTAGTATAACATATTTAAGTTCATTTACCTTCTTCATCTTACTGAAGTGGACATAAAGCCATAACGGCAGTGCATTTGGAAGAATTCCACAATCCTATATTAAGGTATAAAGTCGATTTTCTTGTATCTACACATTTAGCAAACGATATTGAGTTGCTTCGAATCATTAGTTTAACATATTTAAGTTCGCTTACCTTCTTCATCTTACTGAAGGAGACATAAAGCCATAACGGCAGTGCATTTGGAAGAATTCCACAATCTTATATTAAGGTATAAAGTCGATTTTCTTGTATATACACATTTAGCAATCGATATTGAGTTACTTCGAATCATTAGTTTAACATATTTAAGTTCACTTACCTTCTTCATCTTACTGAAGTGGACATAAAGCCATAACGGCAGTGCATTTGGAAGAATTCCACAATCTTATATTGAGGTATAAAGTCGATTTTCTTGTATATACACATTTAGCAATCGATATTGAGTTGCTTCAAATCATTAATTTAACATATTTAAGTTAATTTACTTTCTTCATCTTACTGAAGTGGACATAAAGCCATAACGGCAGTGCATTTGGAAGAATTCCACAATCTTATATTGAGGTATAAAGTCGATTTTCTTAAATATCACATTTAGCAATCGATATTGATATTTTACATATTTAAGTTATAAAGTCGATTTTCTTGTATATACACATTTAGTAATCGATATTGAGTTGCTTCGAATCATTAGTTTAACATATTTAAGTAAATTTTCCTTCTTCATCTTACTGAAGTGGACATAAAGCCATAACGGCAGTGCATTTGGGAGAATTCCACAATCTTATATTAACCTTTATGTGCTCGGTAGTCTACATTTGTAGCATTTTTGCAGAAAAAGTTAAATAAAAAAAAAAATTTTCATAACAGCATGGTCCGAAATTTTTAGTAGCTTCCTAAAAATCAGTTCTAAGCAGATTTGGCCACTATCACGTAAAAAAAATAATTTACAGTACCCCCCAGACCCAACTTTTCAAAATGACCATCTCCTGGCGGTTAGTCTACAAATGTAGACACCATATAAAATGTATGAAAATTCAAATCACTCTTGCACTCAACTCTAATTTTTGAATGCGATTTTTGTATAAGTAGGCTGTGCTTGCGTTACTGACTTTTTAGCGTATTTCGCAATAGCATTAATTGTTTTTGCAGTGATTTATATTCAATTTTCATATTGTGGTGATCAGTTTTGCATTGCTTCTCAAGCATTTCTTGGTGCATAATAATTTTAAATATTTGCAAAAACAACAATAAATATGTCTGAACATGCCTCAAAGAAGGGTACGAAGAGCTTCAAAACCATTGTTACTACTAACAAAACCTCAACGGAAAGAAGAGAATATGGAATAAAGTGACAATTGTTGAATTGAGAGCATTCATTGGGCTCTAATTTTTGGTAGGTGTTAATAAGTCTAACGATGAAGACATTGATTTATTGTGGACTACTGAAGCAGTTTGTTACTACCGTGCTGTAATGCCGAAATCTCGGTTCAAGGAAATTTTGCGGTTCATTCGGTTTGATAATGAGCGTACTAGAGCTGCTCGACTAGCAAACGATAAGGGTGCTCCAATTTCTGCATTATGGGCTCTAATGAACAACAATCTTCGCCGCTACTGTCAACCATCAGGAGAGATAACAGTTGACGAACAACTATTTGCATATCGCGGAAGAACTAGGTTAACGCAGTACATACTATCAAAGCCTGCAAAGTATGGCATAAAAGTCTGGTTCGCATGCGATGCAAAGTATTTCTATCCTCTCAACTGCGAGATTTACACAGGAAAGGAACCGAATCCTAGTCGTGCAACTAATGTAGGAGAGAATGTCGTGCAAAGACTGGTTTACCCTTGGCAAAACACCGGAAGAACCATAATTTGTTATAACTTTTTTACTTCATTGAATCTGGCTAGGCATTTGCTGTCAAAAGGGCTCTCTCTTCTTGGTACTGTTCGTCAAAACAAAACATTTGTGCCAAATGAAATGAAAGCAGACCGCAAACAAGCAGAACAGTCAACAATTTTTGGCTTTCTCGACGCAAAATTTGCGTTGGTATCTTACGTGCCAAAAAAGGGAAAAGCTGTTATACTCTTTTACAGTACGCCCTTGACAAATGCTATTGTACCTGAGAAGAAAAACAAGCCACAGTATATCCTTGACTACAACGCTACCAAAGGGGGCGTTGATGCAATGGACAAAATGCTTTCTGCATATTCCACTAAACGGAAAACTTTGCGTTGGCCTTTAGCAATGTTTTTTAGCATGCTAGATATATGCGCTCTAGCCGGATTCATTATATATTCGGAAAACAACGACCATATCCAACAAACAGACAACCGACGAAAGTTCCTGCGATGCCTTGCAAAACAGCTTTTCATGCCAGCAATTGAACAGCGCTCTGAAAATCCAAGGGTATTAGGCCATGCTCCAAAACGCCTTGCTATTGAAATGGCACTCGGTAGTTCTCCTGTTTCCGGCACTATTGCGAATCACTTGCCTGATATTTCTAACGACTTTCAACCTATGCACCCTGTTCGTTGTCAAAATTGTGAAGCTGGAAAGCGTAAAACCACACGCAAGATTTGCAGTTGGTGTAAAAACCTGTATGTGATACACATGCCACAACATATACTTTGGGTAAATGTTGTACGATGAATGATATTTAAACATTTTAAACTTAACTATGTATCTAAAAATCATATATTACATAATAAATATGCATTCAAGTATAAGACTCTTCGTGCCAGTGTTTTTTTCATATGTTGATATAGTTTTCCATACAAATACATATTTGCTACAAATGTAGACTACCGCCAAATTTACAATCCCGTAGACGATTTTCTTGTATATACACATTTAGCAATCGATATTGAGTTGCTTCAATCATTTACACATTTATTTTACTGAAGCAATCCATAACGGCAGTGCATTTGGATTAGATCTACAATATTATATTAAGTATAAAGTCGATTTTCTTGTATATACACATTTAGCAATCGATATTGAGTTGCTTCGAATCATTAGTTTAACATATTTAAGTTCACTTACCTTCTTCATCTTACTGAAGTGGACATAAAGCCATAACGGCAGTGCATTTGGAAGAATTACACAATCTTATATTAAGGTATAAAGTCGATTTTCTTGTATATTCACATTTAGCAATCGATATTGAGTTGCTTCAAATCATTAGTTTAACATATTTAAGTTCTCTTACCTTCTTCATCTTACTGAAGTAGACATAAAGCCATAACGGCAGTGCATTTGGAAGAATTCTACAATCTTATATTAAGGTATAAAGTCGATTTTCTTGTATATTCACATTTAGCAATCGATATTGAGTTGCTTCAAATCACTACTTTAACATTTTTAAGTTCTCTTACCGTCTTATTCTTACTGAAGTAGACATAAAGCCATAACGGCAGTGCATTTGGAAGAATTCCACAATCTTAAATTTAGGTATAAAGTCGATTTTCTTGTATATTCACATTTAGCAATCGATATTGAGTTGCTTGAAATCATTAGTTTAACATATTTAAGTTAAATTACCTTCTTCATCTTACTGAAGTGGACATAAAGCCATAACGGCAGTGCATTTGGAAGAATTCCACAATCTTATATTAAGGTATAAAGTCGATTTTCTTGTATATAGCACCCGATATTGAGTTGCTTTAAATCGTTAATTCAACATATTTAAGTTCTCTTACCTTCTTCATCTTACTGAAGTAGACATAAAGCCATAACGGCAGTGCATTTGGAAGAATTCCACAATCTTATATTAGGTATAAAGTCGATTTTATTGTATATACACATTTTGCAATCGATATTGAGTTGCTTCAAATCATTAGTTTAACATATTGAAGTGCTCTTACCTTTTTCATCTAACTGAAGTAGACATAAAGCCATAACGGCAGTGCATTTGGAAGAATTCCACAATCTTATATTAAGGTATAAAGTCGATTTTCTTGTATATTCACATTTAGCAATCGATATTGAGTTGCTTCAAATCATTAGTTTAACATATTTAAGTTCTCTTACCTTCTTCATCTAACCGAAGTAGACATAAAGCCATAAACATATTTAAGTTCATTTACCTTCTTCATCTTACTGAAGTTGACATAAAGCCATAACGGCAGTGCATTTGGAAGAATTCCACAATCTTATATTAAGGTATAAAGTCGATTTTCTTGTATATACACATTTAGCAATCGATATTGAGTTGCTTCAAATCATTAGTTTAACATATTTAAGTTCTCTTACCTTCTTCATCTTACTGAAGTGGACATAAAGCCATAACGGCAGTGCATTTGGAAGAATTCCACAATCTTATATTAAGGTATAAAGTCGATTTTCTTGTATATTCACATTTAGCAATCGATATTGAGTTGCTTCAAATCATTAGTTTAACATATTTAAGTTCTCTTACCTTTTTCATCTTACTGAAGTGGACATATTGTAAGAATTCCACAATCTTATATTAAGGTATAAAGTCGATTTTCTTGTATATACACATTTAGCAATCGATATTGAGTTGCTTCAAATCATTAGTTTAACATATTTATGTTAGTTTACCTTCTTCATCTTACTGAAGTGGACATAAAGCCATAACGGCAGTGCATTTGGAAGAATTCCACAATCTTATATTAAGGTATAAAGTCGAGTTTTTTTGTACATATATTCACATTAAGCTATCGATATTGAGTTGCTTCAAATCATTAGTTTAACATATTTAAGTTAATTTACCTTCTTCATCTTACTGAAGTGAACATAAAGCCATAACGGCAGTGCATTTGGAAGAATTTTACAATCCTATATTAAGGTATAAAGTCGATTTTCTTGTATATTTACATTTAGAAGTCGATATTGAGTTGCTTCAAATCATTAGTATAACATATTTAAGTTCACTTACCTTCTTCATCTTACTGAAGGAGACATAAAGCCATAACGGCAGTGCATTTGGAAGAATTCCACAATCTTAAATTTAGGTATAAATTCGATTTTCTTGTATATACACATTTAGCAATCGATATTGAGTTGCTTCAAATCATTAGTTTAACATATTTAAGTTCACTTACCTTCTTCATCTTACTGAAGTGGACATAAAGCCATAACGGCAGTGCATTTGGAAGAATTCCACAATCTTATATTAAGGTATAAAGTCGATTTTCTTGTATATACACATTTAGCAATCGATATTGAGTTGCTTCAAATCATTAGTTTAACATATTTAAGTTCATTACCTTCTTCATCTTACTGAAGTGACATAAAGCCATAACGGCAGTGCATTTGGAAGAATTCCACAATCTTATATTAAGGTATAAAGTCGATTTTCTTGTATATACACATTTAGCAATCGATATTGAGTTGCTTCAAATCATTAGTTTAACATATTTATGTTAGTTTACCTTCTTCATCTTACTGAAGTGGACATAAAGCCATAACGGCAGTGCATTTGGAAGAATTCCACAATCTTATATTAAGGTATAAAGTCGATTTTCTTGTATATTCACATTTAGCAATCGATATTGAGTTGCTTCAAATCATTAGTTTAACATATTTAAGTTCTCTTACCTTCTTCATCTTACTGAAGTAGAAGCAGCGCCATAACGGCAGTGCATTTGGAAGAATTCCACAATCTTATATTAAGGTATAAAGTCGATTTTCTTGTATATACACATTTAGCAATCGATATTGAGTTGCTTCAAATCATTAGTTTAACATATTTATGTTAGTTTACCTTCTTCATCTTACTGAAGTGGACATAAAGCCATAACGGCAGTGCATTTGGAAGAATTCCACAATCTTATATTAAGGTATAAAGTCGATTTTCTTGTATATACACATTTAGCAATCGATATTGAGTTGCTTCAAATCATTAGTTTAACATATTTAAGTTAATTACCTTTCTTCATCTTACAGAAGTGGGCATAAAGCTATAACGGCAGCACATTTGGATGAATTCCACAGTCCTATATTAAAGTATAACGTCGATTTTCTTGTATATACACATTTAGCAATCGATATTGAGTTGCTTCAAATCATTAGTTTAACATATTTAAGTTCATTTACCTTCTTCATCTTACTGAAGTGGACATAAAGCCATAACGGCAGTGCATTTGGAAGAATTCCACAATCTTATATTAAGGTATAAAGTCGATTTTCTTGTATATACACATTTAGCAATCGATATTGAGTTGCTTCAAATCATTAGTTTAACATATTTAAGTTAATTTACCTTCTTCATCTTACTGAAGGAGACATAAAGCCATAACGGCAGTGCATTTGGAAGAATTCCACAATCTTATATTAAGGTATAAAGTCGATTTTCTTGTATATACACATTTAGCAATCGATATTGAGTTGCTTCAAATCATTAGTTTAACATATTTAAGTTCACTTACCTTCTTCATCTTACTGAAGTGGACATAAAGCCATAACGGCAGTGCATTTGGAAGAATTCCACAATCTTATATTAAGGTATAAAGTCGATTTTCTTGTATATACACATTTAGCAATCGATATTGAGTTGCTTCAAATCATTAGTTTAACATATTTAAGTTCATTTACCTTCTTCATCTTACTGAAGTTGACATAAAGCCATAACGGCAGTGCATTTGGAAAAATGCGATAATCTCATATTCAGGGAAAAAGTCGATTTTCTTGTACATACACATCCAGGAATCGATATTGGGCGGCTTCAAATCATTAGTTAAACATATTTATGTTAGTTTACCTTCTTCATCTTACTGAAGTGGACATAAAGCCATAACGGCAGTGCATTTGAAAGAATTCCACAATCTTATATTAAGGTATAAAGTCGATTTTCTTGTATATTCACATTTAGCAATCGATATTGAGTTGCTTCAAATCATTAGTTTAACATATTTAAGTTAATTTACCTTCCTAATCTTTCTGAAGTTGACATAAAGCCATAACGGCAGTACATTTGGAATACTTCCATAATCTTATATTAAGGTATAAAGTCGATTTTCTTGTATATACACATTTAGCAATCGATATTGAGTTGCTTCAAATCATTAGTTTAACATATTTAAGTTAATTAACCTTCTTCATCTTACTGAAGTGGACATAAAGCCATAACGGCAGTGCATTTGGAAGAATTCCACAATCTTATATTAAGGTATAAAGTCGATTTTCTTGTATATACACATTTAGCAATCGATATTGAGTTGCTTCAAATCATTAGTTTAACATATTTAAGTTAATTTACCTTCTTCATCTTACTGAAGTTGACATAAAGCCATAACGGCCATAACGAAGAATTCCACAATCTTATATTAAGGTATAAAGTCGATTTTCTTGTATATACACATTTAGCAATCGATATTGAGTTGCTTCAAATCATTAGTTTAACATATTTAAGTTAATTACCTTCTTCATCTTACTGAAGGAGACATAAAGCCATAACGGCAGTGCATTTGGAAGAATTCCACAATCTTATATTAAGGTATAAAGTCGATTTTCTTGTATATACACATTTCGCAATCGATATTGAGTTGCTTCAAATCATTAGTTTAACATATTTAAGTTCACTAACCTTCTTCATCTTACTGAAGTGGACATAAATCCATAACGGCAGTGAATTTGGAAGAATTTCACAATCCTATATTAAGGTGTAAGAGTCGTTTTTCTTGTATATTCACATTTAGCAATCGATATTAGGTTGCTTCAAATCATTAGTTTAACATATTTAAGTTCATTTACCTTCTTCATCTTACTGAAGGAGACATAAAGCCATAACGGCAGTGCATTTGGAAGAATTCGACAATCTTATATTAAGGTATAAAGTCGATTTCCGTGTATATACACATTTAGCAATCGATATTGAGTTGCTTCAAATCATTAGTTTAACATATTTAAGTTCATTTACCTTCTTCATCTTACTGAAGTTGACATAAAGCCATAACGGCAGTGCATTTGGAAGAATTCCACAATCTTATATTAAGGTATAAAGTCGATTTTCTTGTATATTCACATTTAGCAATCGATATTGAGTTTCTTCGAATCATTAGTTTAACATATTTAAGTTCACTTACCTTCTTCATCTTACTGAAGTTGACATAAAGCCATAACGGCAGTGCATTTGGAAGAATTCCACAATCTTATATTAAGGTATAAAGTCGATTTTCTTGTATATTCACATTTAGCAATCGATATTGAGTTGCTTCAAATCATTAGTTTAACATATTTAAGTTCACTTACCTTCTTCATCTTACTGAAGTTGACATAAAGCGATAACGGCAGTACATTTGGAATAGCTCCACAATCTTATATTAAGGTATAAAGTCGATTTTCTTGTATATTCACATTTAGCAATCGATATTGAGTTGCTTCAAATCATTAGTTTAACATATTTAAGTTCTTTACCTTCTTCATCTTACTGAAGTAGACATAAAGCCATAACGGCAGTGCATTTGGAAGAATTCCACAATCTTATATTAAGGTATAAAGTCGATTTTCTTGTATATACACATTTAGCAATCGATATTGAGTTGCTTCAAATCATTAGTTTAACATATTTAAGTTAATTTACCTTCTTCATCTTACTGAAGTTGACATAAAGCCATAACGGCAGTGCATTTGGAAGAATTCCACAATCTTATATTAAGGTATAAAGTCGATTTTCTTGTATATTCACATTTAGCAATCGATATTGAGTTGCTTCAAATCATTAGTTTAACATAGTTATGTTAATTACCTTCTTCATCTTACTGAAGTGGACATAAAGCCATAACGGCAGTGCATTTGGAAGAATTCCACAATCTTATATTGAGGTATAAAGTCGATTTTCTTGTATATTCACATTTAGCAATCGATATTGAGTTGCTTCAAATCATTAGTTTAACATATTTAAGTTAATTTACCTTCTTCATCTTACTGAAGTGGACATAAAGCCATAACGGCAGTGCATTTGGAAGAATTCCACAATCTTATATTAAGGTATAAAGTCGATTTTCTTGTATATTCACATTTAGCAATCGATATTGAGTTGCTTCAAATCATTAGTTTAACATATTTAAGTTAATTTACCTTCTTCATCTTACTGAAGGGAACAAAAGCCATAACGGCAGTGCATTTGGAAGAATTTTACAATCCTACGTTAAGGTATAAAGTCGATTTTCTTGTATATTCACATTTAGAAGTCTATATTGAGTTGCTTCAAATCATCATTAGTATAACATATTTAAGTTCACTTACCTTCTTCATCTTACTGAAGTGGACATAACGCTATAACGGCAGTGCATTTGGAAGAATTCCACAATCTTATATTAAGGTATAAAGTCGATTTTCTTGTATATACACATTTAGCAATCGATATTGAGTTGCTTCAAATCATTAGTTTAACATATTTAAGTTCACTTACCTTCTTCATCTTACTGAAGTGGACATAAAGCCATAACGGCAGTGCATTTGGAAGAATTCCACAATCTTATATTAAGGTATAAAGTCGATTTTCTTGTATATTCACATTTAGCAATCGATATTGAGTTGCTTCGCATCATTAGTTTAACATTTTAAGTTAATTTACCTTCTTCATCTTACTGAAGTGGACATAAAGCCATAACGGCAGTGCATTTGGAAGAATTCCACAATCTTATATTAAGGTATAAAGTCGATTTTCTTGTATATTCACATTTAGCAATCGATATTGAGTTGCTTCAAATCATTAGTTTAACATATTTAAGTTCTTTACCTTCTTCATCTTACTGAAGTGACATAAAGCCATAACGGCAGTGCATTTGGAAGAATTCCACAATCTTATATTAAGGTATAAAGTCGATTTTCTTGTATATACACATTTAGCAATCGATATTGAGTTGCTTCAAATCATTAGTTTAACATATTTAAGTTCATTTACCTTCTTCATCTTACTGAAGTTGACATAAAGCCATAACGGCAGTGCATTTGGAAGAATTCCACAATCTTATATTAAGGTATAAAGTCGATTTTCTTGTATATTCACATTTAGCAATCGATATTGAGTTGCTTCAAATCATTAGTTTAACATATTTAAGTTCATTTACCTTCTTCATCTTACTGAAGTGGACATAAAGCCATAACGGCAGTACATTTGGAATAATTCCACAATCTTATATTAAGGTATAAAGTCGATTTTCTTGTATATTCACATTTAGCAATCGATATTGAGTTGCTTCAAATCATAGTTTAACATATTTAAGTTAATTTACCTTCTTCATCTTACTGAAGTTGACATAAAGCCATAACGGCAGTGCATTTGGAAGAATTCCACAATCTTATATTAAGGTATAAAGTCGATTTTCTTGTATATTCACATTTAGCAATCGATATTGAGTTGCTTCAAATCATTAGTTTAAC
This sequence comes from Bactrocera neohumeralis, assembly GCF_024586455.1. NCBI lineage: Eukaryota > Metazoa > Arthropoda > Insecta > Diptera > Tephritidae > Bactrocera > Bactrocera neohumeralis. The sequence goes on from NW_026090880.1 coordinate 18,710, forward strand.
ATATTTATGTTAGTTTACCTTCTTCATCTTACTGAAGTGGACATAAAGCCATAACGGCAGTGCATTTGGAAGAATTCCACAATCTTATATTAAGGTATAAAGTCGATTTTCTTGTATATTCACATTTAGCAATCGATATTGAGTTGCTTCAAATCATTAGTTTAACATATTTAAGTTCACTTACTTTCTTCATCTTACTGAAGGAGACATAAAGCCATAACGGCAGTGCATTTGGAAGAATTCCACAATCCTATATTAAGGTATAAAGTCGATTTTCTTGTATATACACATTTAGCAATCGATATTGAGTTGCTTCAAGTCACTAGTTTAACATATTTAAGTTAATTTACCTTCTTCATCTTCCTAAAGTGGACATAAAGCTAAAACGGCAGTGCATTTGGAAGAATTCCACAATCTTATATTAAGGTATAAAGTCGATATTCTTGTATATACACATTAAGCAATCAATATTGAGCTGCCTTGAATCAATTCTTTCACATATTTAAGTTAATTTACCTTCTCCATCTTACTAAAGTGGACATTTAGCCATAACGATAGTGCTTATGGAAGAATTCCACAATCTTATAATAAGGTATAAAGTCGATTTTCTTGTATATACACATTTAGCAATCGATATTGAGTTGCTTCAAATCAATAATTCAACATATTTAAGTTAATTTACCTTCTTCATCTTACTGAAGGGAACAAAAGCCATAACGGCAGTGCATTTGGAAGAATTTTACAATCCTACGTTAAGGTATAAAGTCGATTTTCTTGTATATTCACATTTAGAAGTCTATATTGAGTTGCTTCAAATCATTAGTATAACATATTTAAGTTCACTTACCTTCTTCATCTTACTGAAGGAGACATAAAGCCATAACGGCAGTGCATTTGGAAGAATTCCACAATCTTATATTAGGGTATAAAGTCGATTTTCTTGTATATTCACATTTAGCAATCGATATTGAGTTGCTTCAAATCATTAGTATAACATATTTAAGTTCACTTACCTTCTTCATCTTACTGAAGTTGACATAAAGCCATAACGGCAGTGCATTTGGAAGAATTCCACAATCCTATATTAAGGTATAAAGTCGATTTTCTTGTATATTCACATTTAGCAATCGATATTGAGTTGCTTCAAATCATTAGTTTAACATATTTAAGTTCTCTTACCTTCATCATCTTACTGAAGTGGACATAAAGCCATAACGGCAGTGCATTTGGAAGAATTCCACAATCCTATATTAAGGTATAAAGTCGATTTTCTTGTATATTCACATTTAGCAATCGATATTGAGTTGCTTCAAATCATTAGTTTAACATATTTAAGTTAATTACCTTCTTCATCTTACTGAAGTGGACATAAAGCCATAACGGCAGTGCATTTGGAAGAATTCCACAATCTTATATTAAGGTATAGAGTCGATTTTCGTGTATATACGCATTTAGCAAACGACAATGAGTTGCCTCAAATCATTAGTTTAACATATTTAAGTTAATTTACCTTCTTCATCTTACTGAAGTGGACATAAAGCCATAACGGCAGTGCATTTGGAAGAATTCCACAATCTTATATTAAGGTATAAAGTCGATTTTCTTGTATATACACATTTAGCAATCGATATTGAGTTGCTTCAAATCAATAATTCAACATATTTAAGTTAATTTACCTTCTTCATCTTACTGAAGGGAACAAAAGCCATAACGGCAGTGCATTTGGAAGAATTTTACAATCCTATATTAAGGTATAAAGTCGATTTTCTTGTATATTCACATTTAGAAGTCTATATTAGTTGCTTCAAATCATTAGTATCTATAACATATTTAAGTTCACTTACCTTCTTCATCTTACTGAAGGAGACATAAAGCCATAACGGCAGTGCATTTGGAAGAATTCCACAATCTTATATTAAGGTATAAAGTCGATTTTCTTGTATATTCACATTTAGCAATCGATATTGAGTTGCTTCAAATCATTAGTTTAACATATTTAAGTTCACTTACCTTCTTCATCTTACTGAAGTGGACATAAAGCCATAACGGCAGTGCATTTGGAAGAATTCCACAATCTTATATTAAGGTATAAAGTCGATTTTCTTGTATATTCACATTTAGCAATCGATATTGAGTTGCTTCAAATCATTAGTTTAACATATTTAAGTTCACTCCCTTCTTCATCTTACTGAAGTAGACATAAAGCCATAACGGCAGTGCATTTGGAAGAATTGCACGATCTTATATTAAGGTATAAAGTCGATTTTCTTGTATATTCACATTTAGCAATCGATATTGAGTTGCTTCAAATCATTAGTTTAACATATTTAAGTTCATTTACCTTCTTCATCTTACTGAAGTGACATAAAGCCATAACGGCAGTGCATTTGGAAGAATTCCACAATCTTATATTAAGGTATAAAGTCGATTTTCTTGTATATACACATTTAGCAATCGATATTGAGTTGCTTCAAATCATTAGTTTAACATATTTAAGTTAATTTACCGTCTTCATCTTACTGAAGTAGACATAAAGCCATAACGGCAGTGCATTTGGAAGAATTGCACAACCCTATATTAAGGTATAAAGTCGATTTTCTTATATACTCACATTTAGAAGTCCATATTAGGTTGCTTCAAATCATTAGTATTACATATTTAAGTTCATTTACCTTCTTCATCTTACTGAAGTGGACATAAAGCCATAACGGCAGTGCATTTGGAAGAATTCCACAATCTTATATTAAGGTATAAAGTCGATTTTCTTGTATATTCACATTTAGCAATCGATATTGAGTTGCTTCAAATCATTAGTTTAACATATTTAAGTTCATTTACCTTCTTCATCTTACTGAAGTAGACATAAAGCCATAACGGCAGTGCATGTTGAAGACTTCCATATTCTTATATTAAGGTATAAAGTCGATTTTCTTGTATATTCACATTTAGCAATCGATATTGAGTTGCTTCAAATCATTAGTTTAACATATTTAAGTTCATTTACCTTCTTCATCTTACTGAAGTGGACATTACGCCATAACAGCAGTGCATTTGGAAGAATTCTACAATCTTATATTCAGGTATAAAGTCGATTTTCTTGTATATACTCATTAAACAGTCGGTATTGAGTTGCTTCAAATCATTAATTTAACATATTTAAGTTAATTTACCGACTTCATCTTACTGAAGGGAACAAAAGCCATAACGGCAGTGCATTTGGAAGAATTTTACAATCCTACGTTAAGGTATAAAGTCGATTTTCTTGTATATTCACATTTAGAAGTCTATATTGAGTTGCTTCAAATCATTAGTATAACATATTTAAGTTTACTTAAAGTCGATTTTCTTGTATTTTCACATTTAGAAGTCGATATTGAGTTGCTTCAAATCATCAGTATAATATATTTAAGTTCACTTACCTTCTTCATCTTACTGAAGTGGACATAAAGCCATAACGGCAGTGCATTTGGAAGAATTCCACAATCTTATATTAAGGTATAAAGTCGATTTTCTTGTATATACACATTTAGCAATCGATATTGAGTTGCTTCAAATCATTAGTTTAACATATTTAAGTTCATTTACCTTCTTCATCTTACTGACAATCTTATATTAAGGTATAAAGTCGATTTTCTTGTATATTCACATTTAGCAATCGATATTGAGTTGCTTCAAATCATTAGTTTAACATATTTAAGTTCATTTACCTTCTTCATCTTACTGAAGGGACATAAAGCCATAACGGCAGTGCATTTGGAAGAATTCCACAATCTTATATTAAGGTATAAAGTCGATTTTCTTGTATATACACATTTAGCAATCGATATTGAGTTGCTTCAAATCATTAGTTTTCAACATATTTAAGTTCAATTTACCTTCTTCATCTTACTGAAGTAGACATAAAGCCATAACGGCAGTGCATTTGGAAGAATTCCACAATCCTATATTAAGGTATAAAGTCGATTTTCTTGTATATTTACATTTAGCAATCGATATTGAGTTGCTTCGAATCATTAGTTTAACATATTTAAGTTCACTTACCTTCTTCATCTTACTGAAGAAGACATAAAGCCATAACGGCAGTGCATTTGGAAGAATTCCACAATCTTATATTAAGGTATAAAGTCGATTTTCTTGTATATTCACATTTAGCAATCGATATTGAGTTGCTTCAAATCATTAGTTTAACATATTTATGTTAGTTTACCTTCTTCATCTTACTGAAGTGGACATAAAGCCATAACGGCAGTGCATTTGGAAGAATTCCACAATCTTATATTAAGGTATAAAGTCGATTTTCTTGTATATACACATTTAGCAATCGATATTGAGTTGCTTCAAATCATTAGTTTAACATATTTAAGTTAATTACCTTCTTCATCTTACTGAAGTGGACATAAAGCCATAACGGCAGTGCATTTGGAAGAATTCCACAATCTTATATTAAGGTATAAAGTCGATTGTCTTGCATATTCACATTTAGCAATCGATATTGAGTTGCTTCAAATCATTAGTTTAACATATTTAAGTTCAATTACCTTCTTCATCTTACTGAAGTGGACAAAAGCCATAACGGCAGTGCATTTGGAAGAATTTTACAATCTTATATTGAGGTATAAAGTCGATTTTCTTGTATATTCACATTTAGAATCGATATTAAGTTGCTTCAAATCATCAGTTTAACATATTTAAGTTCACTTACCTTCTTCATCTTACTGAAGTGAGACATAAAGCCATAACGGCAGTGCATTTGGAAGAATTCCACAATCTTATATTAAGGTATAAAGTCGATTTTCTTGTATATACACATTTAGCAATCGATATTGAGCTGCTTCAAATCATTAGTTTAACATATTTAAGTTCACTTACCTTCTTCATCTTACTGAAGTGGACATAAAGCCATAACGGCAGTGCATTTGGAAGAATTCCACAATCTTATATTGAGGTATAAAGTCGATTTTCTTGTATATTCACATTTAGCAATCGATATTGAGTTGCTTCAATCATTACTTTTAACATATTTAAGTTAACATTTACCTTTCATCTTACTGAAGTGAGACATAAAGCCATAACGGCAGTGCATTTGGAAGAATTCCACAATCTTATATTAAGGTATAAAGTCGATTTTCTTGTATATACACATTTAGCAATCGATATTGAGTTGCTTCGAATCATTAGTTTAACATATTTAAGTTAATTTACCTTCTTCATCTTACTGAAGGGACATAAAGCCATAACGGCAGTGCATTTGGAAGAATTCCACAATCTTATATTGAGGTATAAAGTCGATTTTCCTGTTTATACACATTTAGCAATCGATTTTGAATTGCTTCGAATCATTAGTTTAACATATTTAAGTTAATTTACCTTCTTCATCTTACTGAAGTGGGCATAAACCCATTACGGCAGTGCATTTGGAAGAATTCCACAATCTTATATTGGGTATAAAGTCGATTTTCTTGTATATTCACATTTAGCAATCGATATTGAGTTGCTTCAATCATTAGGTTCTACTGAAGTGGACATAAAGCCATAACGGCAGTGCATGTGGAAGAATTGCACATCCTATATTAAGGTACAAAGTCGATTTTCTTGTATATTCACATTTAGCAATCGATATTGAGTTGCTTCGAATCATTAGTTTAACATATTTAAGTTAATTTACCTTCTTCATCTTACTGAAGTAGACATAAAGCCATAACGGCAGTGCATTTGGAAGAATTCCACAATCTTATATTAAGGTATAAAGTCGATTTTCTTGTATATTCACATTTAGCAATCGATATTGAGTTGCTTCAAATCATTAGTTTAACATATTTAAGTTCACTTACCTTCTTCATCTTACTGAAGTAGACATAAAGCCATAACGGCAGTGCATTTGGAAGAATTCCACAATCTTATATTAAGGTATAAAGTCGATTTTCTTGTATATTCACATTTAGCAATCGATATTGAGTTGCTTCAAATCATTAGTTTAACATATTTAAGTTCATTTACCTTCTTTATCTTACTGAAGGAGATATAAAGCCATAACGGCAGTGCATTTGGAAGAATTCCACAATCTTATATTAAGATATAAAGTCGATTTTCTTGTATATACACATTTAGCAATCGATATTGAGTTGCTTCGAATCATTAGTTTAACATATTTAAGTTAATTTACCTTCTTCATCTTACTGAAGTGGACATAAAGCCATAAAGGCAGTGTATTTGGAAGAATTCCACAATCCTATATTAAGGTATAAAGTCGATTTTCTTGTATATTCACATTTGACAATCGATATTGAGTTGCTTCAAGTCATTAGTTTAACGTATTCAAGTTCACTTGCCTTCTTCACCTTACTGAAGTGGACATAAAACCATAACGGCAGTGCATTTGGAAGAATTCCACAATCCTAATCTTATATTCGAAGGTATAAAGTATTGATTTTCTTGTAACATATTTTAGTTAATTTATACATTTTGCAATCGATTTTCTTGTATATTGAGTTGCTTCAAATCATTATTTTAACATATTAAAGTTAATTTGCCTTCTTCATCTTACTGAAGTGGACAAAAACCATAACGGCAGTGCATTTGAAAGAATTCCACAATCTTATTTTAAGGTATAAATTCGATTTGCCTGTATATACACATTTAGCAGTCGATATTGAGTTGCTTCAAATCATCAGCCGCTCCATCTTAGCTGAAGTATGTCAGGTCAGCCTTGGGACCCACGAACCCTTAGCAAAAGAGAGACGAGTTTTATCCTCGTGAAGTTATATCCACACCCCCACTCCTTATGCGGACAGCCAGACCAGCGCGATGGAAATAAACGGGATTGATGAGTCAGGCGGTGACGCTTGTTGAACCTCGCACGATGACGGAAATAAACGGAATTTATGAGCCAGGTGTTGACGCTTGTTAAAGCTGGTACGGCGAAGTAGACGGCGTTGATGAAAACGGGTGAAATTAGCGTGCCCGGCGTTGACGCTTGATGAAGTCGGCACGGCGGTGATGAAAACGGGTGAAACTAACGTGCCCGGCGTTGACGCTTGCTAAAGCTGGCACGGCGAAGTAGACGGCGTTGATGAAAACGGGTGAAATCATCGTGCCCGGCGTTGACGCTTGATGAAGTCGGCACGGCGGTGATGAAAACGGGTGAAACTAAGCGTGCCCGGCGTTGACGCTTGATGAAGTCGGCACGGCGGTGATGAAAACGGGTGAAACTAAGCGTGCCCGGCGTTGACGCTTGATGAAGTCGGCACGGCGGTGATGAAAACGGGTGAAACTAAGCGTGCCCGGCGTTGACGCTGGTTAAAGCTGGCACGGTGATGTATCCGGCGGGCTCCTCTGTGTAGGAGAGATCTTATTATTCGCCAACCGTCTTCGTTGGCCTCCAGCTATCAACTCTCAACTGTACGCCACTTACGTGTCGCCTGTTGGTCACGTTAGTTTTTAATAACGGTGCCCTACGGTACGTAAGCAGTGGTACTGACGCTGTTCGAAGCAGCGCAGCTGTGCCCCTCATAGTAACGGTCGAGCCTTTGCGCGTACCGATACCTGCCTAACAAAACGGCAGAGTCATTGCGAGCACTGGCATCACCAAAGCGTGATGCCTTTTCTGCGCAATGCCTGCGAAGTACCTCATTCTATGGTATACGGCAGTCATTGCGAGCACTGGCATCACCAAAGCGTGATGCCTTTTCTGCGCAATGCCTGCGAAGTATCCCATTCTACGGCAGTCATTGCGAGCACTGGCATCACACCGAAGCGTGATGCCTTTTCTGCGCAATGCCTGCGAAGTACCCCATTCTATGGCAGTCATTGCGAGCACTGGCATCACACCGAAGTGTGATGCCTTTTCTGCGCAATGCCTGCGAAGAACCCTCTACGGTATGCACTACACTTCTACGGCAGGGTCATTGCGAGCACTGGCATCACACCGAAGTGTGATGCCTTTTCTGCGCAATGCCTGCGAAGAACCCTCTTCTATGGCAGTCATTGCGAGCACTGGCATCACACCGAAGTGTGATGCCTTTTCTGCGCAATGCCTGCGAAGAACCCTCTACGGTATGCACTACACTTCTACGGCAGGGTCATTGCGAGCACTGGCATCACACCGAAGTGTGATGCCTTTTCTGCGCAATGCCTGCGAAATATCTACTTCTACTTGCACTTACCCCTGCTTACTGCTGCTTTCCTACGTGATGCTGGGCGACCGTCCGGTTCGGCGAGCTGGAGCAAATGATCGCATTTGGTGTAAAGTGCTTGCTTTTATAGCAGCATAGCGCAGCTTTCGTCACCGTAGCGAGGTAAGTTGTATGCGTATGGTGCGTTAGTACGTATGGTGAAAAGCTCTAGCAGCTTTCATCATCGTAGTGAGGTGAGTTGGGTGCGTAGTCAATGCGGTGAAGTTTAGTACGTATGGTGGTATGGTGAGGGTACATGATGTACTGTGGAGCGAAGTTGACGTAAATTATTGTAAGGTGGTCAAAGCCACGTTGCAGTCCCCCCTCACTTCGGACAATGATACTTCGCTGGCGGCCGGTGGGAGGAGCGGTTTCGATCTCCCACGATGGTTCGGCTGGAGGATGGCTGGCTGGCTGGCTGTCCTGGTTGGCGTGTGCCATGAACGGGAAGCGGGTGTGGAATCTTTATTTAATAGCAAATTCTTAATTTATAGTACAAGGCGTCTTATCCTACGATTATGCGTACTTACAACTAGTGACCTCTATATATTATTCATAAACTGATACTCAACCTAATATAATTAAAATTCATTGGCCTAGTCGTACAAATTCTTACATTGGTTCTTAAACTAATACAATTCAAATTTATTGGATTAATCATACAAATTTTTACATGGCTCCTTAACTAATACAATTCAGCTTCCGCTGTTCAGTCATATAAATGTAGGACGCAACGTCCACTGCCGTACCGCACCAATACCTGCTCGCCTTTTAGTCTCTGTAGGGCCAACCGTCGGCCTCGGTAAAATAGCGTTCGTTTCGAGCGCTTGATAAAATGCTGCCGTGTCATGGTCAGCCCTTCCAAGAACGCTGGAATCTCGCTTGCCGGTGTCGCTTTTTCGGCCGCCGTGATAGGCGGGGTTGGTCGTGTGCTGGTCCCGGCCAAGGGGCTTGTTGTCGCCGTTGTTGGAGCCTTTGGGCGAACCGATGTCGTTTCGACGTGTGCCGTGCTGGTCGTCTGGGTAGCCGTCTCATCGTCGGTCGGTTGGGCCTTTGGTGTCGTCTCGACGTGTGCCGTGGTGGTCGTTTGGGCGGGCGTTGCATCGTCGGTCGGTTGGGCCTTTGGGCAAACCGGTGTCGTCTCGACGTGTGCCGTGGTGGTCGTTTGGGCAGGCGTTTCATCGTCGGTCGGTTTGGCCTTTGGGCAAACCGGTGTCTTCTCGACGTAGGCCGTGGTGATGGCACAGGTTTCGGTATTTAATTCCCCGGCCGCTGGGACTCGTCTGGTGGTCGTCAGTTTACGGGCGTTTGTGCTAAGCGGCGTCTGTCGCGGCAGTGCTTCTAATTCTGCGGGCTGTCTGCCCGGCCGCGTTTGCTGTTTGCGGGCGCTGTGCTTCTGCGGCTGCTTGGGTACCCACGGGCGAGTTCGGGCAGCTGACCCCGCGACATCCATGCTGATTGCGTGCAACTGGTGTGTCTCGGTTGCATTCGTGTGCACCCGAGGTCGTGCTTCCGGGGGTGGCCGGAAAGGTGGCGGCCTTTGCGGCTCGTCCGGCGGCTGTGGTTGGCGGCTCGATGCATGCGGCCTTTTGCTGGTTGTCGGTTTCATTTTGGTTATCTGGAAAGAGATGAGCAAACGGACGCTTTGATTAGTGTTGGCAACGTCTATGGTTGCGTTACATTGGTGCTAGGTGGCTCGGAGTTAGAGTCCGTAGGCTCGGTAGAGATCGCGCTAGCGGCTACTCAAGTTTAGTATTCGGTTGGCAGCTGCTTTAGATCTTGCAGATGCACATGAATGGTACGCCCACCTGGTGCGTTCGGATTCACAAGTTCAACTGTATTGGTCGACTTGAATTTTCTGACGATATATGGGCCAGAATACTTCGGAGCAAGCTTCTGTGCAAAATTGTTTACTGCGGAAGAGAGCGGATGATCTCTTTTGAGTACTTTCTCGCCGATAAGTGGCTTCCATGGTCGTCTGCGCAAATCGTAGTATCTCTTCTGGCGTTTTGCTGCGGTAGACAAGTTGCGAGAAACTTCTTGCCAAAGCTCGGTGAGTGTCGGCACGGTGGTGGCTTCTTCGTCGGGCACGTTCCCTTCTTTGCGGATTTGTTTCGGTGTAGCTGGTGTGTACCCGAAGTTTATCTCAGCTGCTGATGTTTTTGTTGAGTCGTGTTGTGATGTATTTATCGCGAAAGCTATTTCGGCTAGTTGGTGGTCCCAGGTCCGATGATCGGCCTTTGCTCGTTGGGCGATCATAGTTTTCACGACTCTGTTGGTGCGCTCGGTTGGGTTCTCGTGTGGAGCGTAAATGGCGGTGAAACGATGTTGAATTCCGTGGCTCTCCAGGAACTGTGTGAGCGGCTTGCCGGTGAATTGCTTCCCGTTGTCGGTAAGGAATACGTCAGGGCAACCAAACCGGTATATCACGCGCTCTCGTAGCGCCTTTATAACGCTGGCGGTGGTTGCATTCCGGACTGGCATGAGCTCCACCCACTTGGAGAACTTATCCGTGAGCACTAGCAAGCATGTGTTGCCATTTGTTGAACGTGGTAGTGGGCCTACAAAATCCGCCGTTACAACTTCCCACGGTCGTGAGCATTGCATGGTGGCCATCATCCCGGCAGGTCGGCGTTGGTCTACCTTATATTCGGCACATTGTTGGCATCGACGAACATATCTGAGTGCATCCCTATGCATCCCAGGCCAATAATACCCTTCTTGTGTGCGTTTGAGTGTTTTGTGTACACCCATGTGACCGCCGGTACTAGCGTCGTGATTTTCTCTCAGGACCTCGAGTCGACGGTGCTCCGGTACGCATAGTTTCCAGCGTGGTGACCTGGATAGCGTATTGCGTGGGGCGATGTGCCGAAAGAGCCGGCCATCGATAAGTTGGTAATCGGGATGTTTCTTTGGTTGATCGTGTACCTGGCGCGTACGTCTTTCATACCATCTATCCGGTTGATCATGGACGGCATGCAAAAGTTCCGCATTGCCTTCTTGGTCTTTCAGTGGGCATCTGGATAGCGCGTCGGCGACTACGTTGAGGGTACCTTTGCGATACTCGATGTCGAAGTCAAACTGTTGTAGCTCTAGGGCCCACCTTGCGAGTCTTCCGGACGGGTTCTGCAGGGTGTGAAGCCATTTAAGCGAATGATGGTCGGTGATTACGGTGAAATGATAGCCCTCCAGGTATGGTCGCATTTTCCTTATACCCCACAATACGGCTAGGCACTCCTGTTCGGTGGCAGAGTATCGCTTCTCCAACTCTGTCAAGCTGCGACTGGCGTATGCTACAACCCGTTCTTGGTCCGAATGGCGTTGAAATAGTACCACGCCTAGTCCTTCTCCGCTGGCGTCAGTCTGCAGGCAGAAAGGCCTCTCGAAGTCAGGGCAGCCCAGGATGGGTGCACTAGTTAGTCTTTCCTTTAACGCCTGGAATGCTTCTTCTTGTTCGGCACCCCATGACCAACGCTGGTTCTTTTTCAATAAACGGTTCAGTGGTGCTGATATTGTGGCGAAGTCTGCTACGAAACGTCGGTACCACGAGGCTGCTCCCAGGAAGCGGCGTAGTTCTCGGATGGTGGTAGGTGCTGCCATATCGCTAATGGCTGCCACCTTAGCCGGGTCGGTGTGAATACCCTCGTTGCTGACTACATGGCCCAAGTAATGGAGGCGTTGCTGCACGAACTTGCTCTTCTCAAAGTTGATCTGCATGCGGTTTTGTTGAAGGCGCGTGAACACTGCTTGCAAATAGTCCAAGTGCTCTTCGAAAGAGTTTCCCAGTACAATGATGTCGTCCAGATAGGCGAAGACCTTCGGCTGTAGTTCTGATCCCAGGACGGTGTCTAAGGCTCGCTGGAATGTTGCGGGCGCTGAATGCAGCCCAAAAGGCATCACTCGCCACTGGAATAAACCTCTCCCCGGGACGGTAAACGCGGTGTACGGGCGTGAGCGGGGGTGTAGCGGAATCTGCCAGTAGCCGTTCTTCAGGTCGATGGTCGAGATAAACCGAGCTTCCTTCAACTGGTCTAGGATTGCGTTTATTTGGGGAAGTGGGTATGCGTCTGGTATACTTGCTGCGTTAAGTTGCCGGTAGTCGATACACATTCGCCAACTTCCTTGTTTCTTTCGCACTAAGACAATGGGCGAGCTGTAAGCGCTGTTAGAGACTTCGATGCGGCCGGTTGCAATCAATTCGTTCACCTCCTGATTGATTACTCCTTGCATCGCTGGGTTGCGCGGATAATATCTCTGCTTCAGTGGGCGATCGTGTTTAAGTCGAATCACATGCTCGGCGGCTGTGCTGGGGCCGGTGATCGTCGAGAACACTGCTGCGTTTTCAGTGAGGAGCGTATTCAATTGGTGATTCTCCCTTTCTGTAAGATGTTGCCTCTCGGTTAGCATCGCGAGGTGGTCGGCAGGTGCCTGCGTGCTCAGGCGTGTAGCGGCTAGGGCTTGACCATCGATGGTGATAGTCAGGTCCCTCTTCCTCAGGAAATCCATGCCCAGGATGACAGGTTCCGACAGCGTCGGTAAAGCGGATACGAGTAGATGCGTCGTCTTCTTGCCCAGCTCGATAGTAACGGGATACATTTTCGTGCTAGGTATATACGTCCGGTTAGCTAGCTGAATACGACGGGTCTGGCGTTTGGCTTTAATCCTGTGGTTGTCTAAATGACGCTGGAGTTCCTTACCGATGTATGTGAGCGTGGCTCCGGTGTCCACCAGGGCTTCGACCTGCATGCCCGCAATAGTGATGGGCAGATAATAACGGCCATCTTGCTTCCCTTCTGGGTGCGGAAGCGTTGCTTTGCGTGCCGCTGTGCGGGGTTCGGGCGGAGTGGCGCACACTGCCACATGTGTAGGACAAGTGCAGTCCCGCGACATGGTTCCGTCGAGTCCGCAGCGAGAGCAAAATATTCGCTGCTGGTTGCGACATTGGTGTCTTCGGTGTCCCGGCTGCTTGCATCGCCAACAAACTTTCTCGCGGCAATACTTATTACTTATCGCCGTCAAACAGTGATTGGTGTTTCTCGCTTGCCTGGTCTCCTCGCCTTTCAGCAACTCGAATTCTTCCGTTAATTCGAGTAGTTCGTCCACACTGTTGAAATCGCTCCGACGGACATATAAGCGATATTCCACCCTTAAGCCGTCATATATGCGTTCGGTGTGATCTTCATCGCGAAGTTTCGGGTGCTGGCGGATAAGCGTTTGGATAGCCAGCACATAATCCTTTGCCCTCTCTCTGGGAAATTGCTTGCGCTGGTGGATGGTTTCCTCCAGATGTGCGAGGTGACGCTTCGGTAAAAAGAACCGCTCAGCCTCGTAACGAAAGTCGTCCCACGTGTTGATGGTGTTGCGTTTTACACGAAACCATTGCAGCGCTTTGTCCTGCAGAATTTCCGGCATCGTGGCAAGAAGCTGGTTGTTTGCTATAGAGTAGCATTCGGCTAGTTCTTCGCATCGCTCTAGAAAGTCGTGTAAATTTTCGCGACCGCTGTAGCGTATGTTCCATCGCCGCACGGAGTTTATAACCTCCAAATCCGGCACTCTTGCAGCTGAGGTTATGTCGCCACGTGTTGCTACCGCTTTCTTTGGAATTCTTACCGTGGTGGTTGGAACGAGTATGGTGGCGTTACCTTCCTCCTTCATCTCCCTTTCCAAAGCTTGCACTAGGTCCTCCGTGGATTTATGGTGGCGCTTTGCACGGATGCAGGCGCTCAGCTCGCTACGGAGATCTGCTACGGTGCGTCCTTCGACAGCGATGTGGTGTCGTCTGCACTCGGTGATTAATCGGTCCTTCTTCAGCCAGTAAATCCAACTGGTCGTGTCCGTCTCCAGCGTTAGAGCCTTCGTCGCTGGAGTACTGCGATGCTTATGATTGTGTGGGGGGCGCGGCGAACCTGATTCATGAGCGTTGGTGACTGTTTCATGTTTTTCACTATCACTCACAAAGTCAGGTCCCTGCTCGGGCGCCATTTGTAATGGGGTTTCGTCCATAGCTGAGGTATGCTCAGCCGCTCCAGGGTCAGCCTTGGGACCCACGAACCCTTAGCAAAAGAGAGACGAGTTTTATCCTCGTAAAGTTATATCCACACCCCTCCTTATGCGGACAGCCAGACCAGCGCGATGGAAATAAACGGGATTGATGAGTCAGGCGGTGACGCTTGTTGAAGCTCACGGCGGTGATTGTTGACGGCTTGTTGAAACTTGTTGGAGAGACGGCGATGACGTAAACGTTATGAGCCACGGCGCTTGATGAAACGGGATGAAATAAACGGGATTGATGAGTCAGGCGTTGACGCTTGTGAAATATGACGATGAAAACGGGTGATTTATGAGTGCAGGCGTTGACGCTTGATGAAGTCTGGCACGGCGCGGCGTTTGAAAACGGGTGAAATTATGAGCGTGCCCGGCGTTGACGCTTGATGAAGTCGGCACGGCGGTGATGAAAACGGGTGAAACTAAGCGTGCCCGGCGTTGACGCTTGATGAAGTCGGCACGGCGGTGATGAAAACGGGTGAAACTAAGCGTGCCCGGCGTTGACGTTTGATGAAGTCGGCACGGCGGTGATGAAAACGGGCTCCTCTGTGTAGGAGAGATCTTATTATTCGCCAACCGTCTTCGTTGACTGCCCGCCACTTACGTGTCGCCTGTTGGTCACGTTAGTTTTTAATAACGGTGCCCTACGGTACGTAAGCAGTGGTACTGACGCTGTTCGAAGCAGCGCAGCTGTGCCCCTCAAAGTAACGGTCGAGCCTTTGCGCGTACCGATACCTGCCTAACAAAACGGCAGAGTCATTGCGAGCACTGGCATCACCAAAGCGTGATGCCTTTTCTGCGCAATGCCTGCGAAGTACCTCATTCTATGGTATACGGCAGTCATTGCGAGCACTGGCATCACCAAAGCGTGATGCCTTTTCTGCGCAATGCCTGCGAAGTATCCCATTCTACGGCAGAGTCATTGCGAGCACTGGCATCACCAAAGCGTGATGCCTTTTCTGCGCAATGCCTGCGAAGAACCCTCTTCTATGGCAGTCATTGCGAGCACTGGCATCACACCGAAGTGTGATGCCTTTTCTGCGCAATGCCTGCGAAGAACCCTCTACGGTATGCACTACACTTCTACGGCAGAGTCATTGCGAGCACTGGCATCACACCGAAGTGTGATGCCTTTTCTGCGCAATGCCTGCGAAGAACCCTCTTCTATGGCAGTCATTGCGAGCACTGGCATCACACCGAAGTGTGATGCCTTTTCTGCGCAATGCCTGCGAAGAACCCTCTACGGTATGCACTACACTTCTACGGCAGGGTCATTGCGAGCACTGGCATCACACCGAAGTGTGATGCCTTTTCTGCGCAATGCCTGCGAAATATCTACTTCTACTTGCACTTACCCCTGCTTACTGCTGCTTTCCTTACGTGATGCTGGGCGACCGTCCGGTTCGGCGAGCTGGAGCAAATGATCGCATTTGGTGTAAAGTGCTTGCTTTTATAGCAGCATAGCGCAGCTTTCGTCACCGTAGCGAGGTAAGTTGTATGCGTATGGTGCGTTAGTACGTATGGTGAAAAGCTCTAGCAGCTTTCATCATCGTAGTGAGGTGAGTTGGGTGCGTAGTCAATGCGGTGAAGTTTAGTACGTATGGTGGTATGGTGAAGGTACATGATGTACTGTGGAGCGAAGTTGACGTTGACGTAAATTATTGAAATTCTTCATTTTATTGAAGTTGACAAAAATGTAAGGTGGGATATTGAGTTGCTTCAAATCATTAATTTAACATATCTAAGTTAATTTACGTTCTTCATCTTACTGAAGTTGACATAAAGCCATAACGGCAGTGCATTTGGAAGAAATCCACAATCTTATATTGAGGTATAAAGTCGATTTTCTTGTATATACTCATTTAGCAATCGATATTGAGTTGCTTCGAATCATTAGTTTAACATATTTAAGTTCACTTACCTTCTTCATCTTACTGAAGTGGACATAAAGCCATAATGGCAGTGCATTTGGAAGAATTCGACAATCTTATATTCAGGTATACAGTCGATTTTCTTGTATATACACATTAAGCAATCGATATTGAGTTGCTTCAAATCATTAACTTCACATATTTAAGTTAATTAACTTTCTCCATCTTACTGAA